>NC_065567.1:47160016-47472349 GCF_022605725.1 Anthonomus grandis grandis
TTATGATTTAGAGTCAGACAAACACCCATACACTCCAAGAATGAGCTGGCAAATCTCACCATTTGGGAGCAGAAGCCAATAAACCAGACAAGAAGAAGAAGAAATATAATTCTTACTTATTTTAACAATCTATAGACTTGTGTACATATTAACTTTCGGTATTGTAAGCACTAATAAACTATATGTATTTGTATTTATAGTAATTCCAAAAAAAAATGTGCAAATGTTTTGACTTTTACACCTATCGCCCTTCTTAATTGCGATTATAAAATGTTTACAAAAATACTTGCTAATCGACTTAAAGTGTACTCAGAAAAAATTATAAGCGAAGAACTGTCATGTGAATCAAATTACTATATGCAAATTACTATTGCATATTTAATAATCTATTATTAATAAGGGATTTAATATTACATTATAAAAATAATCCAAACATGTGGGAGGTTTAAGTTTAGATTTTCAGCAGGCAAGTTATATACAAAATTGGATTTAATGAAAAAATTATGAATACAATAAAAATCTATATATAAGTTCAAATTCAACAATTTTAATTAATGGCTAGATCGCAGAATCTTTTAAGATTGAATATTATGTAGAACAAGAGAGAATTTAGAATAGGCCATTAAAAATTTTTAACTAATATTTGAACAAAGTAGATTTGTTCATTTAAAAGATGTATATTTCAGTTATTTGTTATATTTTTTGATAGCATCTTGGACGAATTTCCTGGCAACCATATAGCTGCATTTGCAAATAATGTTGTTATATCAACGTCAAGTAGTGACTTAGAAGAACTATCTAGCGGTTCAACCGGGGTAGTTGACCGAATGATAAGTATCAGTAGCAGGAACAGCCTAGTAGCTTAATGAGTCAAAAACTGAAATGATATTTTTTAATCTTACCGATTTGAATAAAAGCTTGCTTGTTAAAATGCATAACAAAACCATAGAACAAAATAAGGTTGTCAAGCACTTAAGAATATTAATTGATGAATTAATGTTGGTCTTATCATGTAGATATGGATTTAAAGAAATTATCAATTTATGCCTATGTGATCTGGCAGTTACATAATAAAATCGATATTGGCCTGATACTTCTTTATTACTATGGTTATGTCCAGTCATGTTTGTCATATGACATAATGTGTTTGGGTAACTGTTCTAGAAGTGGTGAGGTTCTTACGGCCCAGAAAAAAATAATTAGAACTATTTTATTTAAGCCTTATATATTTTCTTTAAGAACACTCTTTCCAGACAAATTATGCCATTTCCTTGCCTATTTATTTTTAACTCGGTCATGCATATAAAGCATAACCTGTCTGATTATTCTTTGTCTAGAGGTACCCACTATGAATTCAGGGTTAACTTAAATTTGGTTTTACCCAAACATAAATTAACCAAAGTGGCAAACAGCCCAGTAGTTTTACCAATTAAATTATACAATAATCTTCCCATTGAAATAAAAAAAATTGAGATATTGAGAATAATTTCAAAGCTTCATTGAAAAGAATTTTAATTAATTCCTTTTATACGGTAACAGAATATTTAAATTGCAGCGTCTCATCCTTACTCCCATAATTCGTATTTGTTTGTTTGTTAAAAGCTGTAGTTTTCCTATATTCTTAGTCTTTAGTTAATTGTAGATTTTTTATTATTTTTTCTTAAGGCCTTTTTAAAAGTTGTATGTTTAGGTCTTAAAATTTTATTTTTTGACATTATCCGATACTTATTTGTATGAGTCTAAGGAAATAAATATTTGAGTATTGAGTATATACTAACAATTGCTACTTGTCAAGGTTGTTACCAATGATTTTGATATAATTAGAGTGAGAGTAACATTTTTGAGTTTCTGTTTTACATTTAGCTTTTAAATTAGAAAATATTAAATAATCAGCCTCAAATTATGTTTGTGCATCTTTTTTATGACTAGTTTTCTTTGCAATATTTACATATTTTAAATATGAAGAAAACCATTTAGGAGTTTTTAATGAGCTTTCTTAGAATAAATTGATTAAAGACAATATCCAGAGTTTCATAAAACATTTGTACAGCAGACTCAATATATAATCCACAAAATAAGTTGTCTCAGTCAATACCCACCAATTATTTATTACTATATAATTGCCATTTCTGAAGTCAAAATTCTTCATATGTTAAGTTCATTTTAGTAGTATATAAAAGATCAAATGTGTAAGCTATATGATTGTTATATAAAGGCATTAGAAGGTCTACAGCTAACTATATACCATTATTATTAGGCAGTACTATTTTTGAAAAAAAATTATTAAAAAAAACATTATCCACTATCATTGTATTTGAGTTCATAGAACAAGCCACGCAAATTCTCAGTTTATTGCTATAACATATCACCTCAGGTTTATGGCAGTTGTTCAAAGACTCCTCAAAATACCAAAGATTTATAATATGTTGTGTGAAGACCTTAAGACTTTAGAATATAATAAAGTTAAAAATAAATTAAGAACATGGCTAATTAAAAATTAAACATAAATAATAAATTATAATGATAATCACTTAATATACAGTATATTAAATTTAAATAAGTTCAGTGGTTTAATACTTGCAAATTTTTATTAAACTAGTTTACAGTATAGCAATTAAATGACCAAGTCAGGATAATCTTTTGAATTATTATAACCAAAATATGTAATAGTATAGTGTAAAGGTAAATATCTAATAATGTATAGCAGTTAAAATATGTAGTTGGCCAAATAGTGGCTCTATTGTGTACTTACTACCCTAACATTATAATTTATAAAATATTATTGTAATGTACTAAAAACTGAAGGATTCAGCAGTCAATTATTAAATATGTTGTCACAAAAGAAATAAACAAAAGTGTTATGAATACATTATTGACTATAAATTAGATCCTATTTTTATAATGTTACACATTGATACATTGGCAAAAAGGAGATTTACTTTAGATATATTATACCTACTTGTTTCACAAACTATTGAACCAATCATTATGAAGCTGCTTGAGTTTGAAACTTATGGGGTTTCAGCTCACAATTAGAGCTATAAAGTATATAATTGTAAATATTATTTTTTTCTTGATTTCCCATGCTTATTTTTTTTTTTCATTTTATCTATCAATATGTATATTAAATTAACTAATTTTATGTCCTTACTAGTGAAAAATCTTTGTGCATTATTACACTGGTTGTGTGATATAACAAAATAATTATATCATAATTAAAAAGCAAATGTAAAAATTAGAGAAGGAAAAAAAGGAATTGCTAAAGGATGTTTGATAAAACCAAAATTAAATTTTATATTTTATTTTTAAATAGGATTTAGGACCCAAATTAAGATGAAATATATTAGCCTTATCAATGCTATACAAATTAATTGTCTTATCTATATATTATATATCACAAATTATCACTTATACTTAAAGCACAAATATTTTTATAATGTACCTATATCTAAACTGCTTCTAATCCACTCATAAACTTACTCCTCTCTCCAATGACCAGACTTCTTTGCCCCTCTTAAAATTTATAATTTTAAGTCTTTCTTGATATTTGAGTTTTTATCTCAATCTGTTGGATTGAGATAAAAACAACGCAAAAATAAAGGAGACAAAACAAAGCACTAGTATTCCAGAATGTGTCAAACAAGAGTTATTAGTTATATTGCACATCTTGCAATTAGATATTGAAGTCAGTAATCGGGTCAATGGAATTATTGTGTCTGGAATGGAAACTGTGATTATAAACTCAATCAAGACCAGAAATTTCAGATTTCATATTAAGGAGTGTCGTCTATTTTGAAAAGTTATAACTCTTAGTTATTCAAAGTCATTACATTCTCTGCAAAAAAAAAATCCAATTCTCTCTGAAGACACCCACTCTAACTTTAATGGAACAAAAAGATCCATGATACAGAAAGCACCAAGTAAGTATCACATGATGGACCTGTACGCGGATTCCGTGTTCTGTCGCTTTCAACATGTCAAGTTCTAGTGTTGAATTCCACTTTTAAAGTCAACCCGTCGCCAAATATGTATTCTGTGTACCCATCGTTACCGGTTCGGTAAAAGTCGGGATTTATCAACATGTCGCATTTTGGATACTATTCATTCTGAAAATGTTTAAGCAAATTCTAGGTATTTTTTCTTTGTTACTAAATATCTAATTTGTTACTATATTTTTTTAATTGTGTTTGTATTGGTCAATAGTTTGTAGGTTATGTGATCTGTGATGGTTTGTTTTTTTCGATATTTACTTTCAAAAATATTTACTCGCAATTTACTAATTCAATATTTACTCAGCTAAATAAAATAGGTATCACAAAATAATGAGAGTGACTTCCCAGCACTGGGAAACTTTTTTGCAAATATGTGAAAGGCACCCAAATTTGGTTACCAATATTATTTATATTGACAGGAAACATCTAAAATATAAATAGGTATTTGTATAACAAGGAAACACGCTATGTATATGTTACATGCCAAATTTTTGAGATGAAATTTATAGAAAGTAGCCATGAAACTAATTAGAAACAATTAAGGTAAGCAACACAACAAAACATTATAGGTTCAGACAAAAATATAACCTAACTAAGCTAAATTTGGGGCCCTCCTAACCTAACAAATGACAAAAACAAACAGAAATAACAACGTAAAACGTAACTACAACACCTTTAGGACCTAAAATCAAACTACAATAACCAAAATAAATGTAATGCAAATAAAAACAACACAAACCTAACAAAAATGAAGCTCGTAACAATATCAAGACAGATTTAAGAAGCTCAAAAAGGTGCTACCAAATACCTACAATTTAAAAATTATTAGTTTTACCTTGTATGGGTATTTATAGAAAAATACCCAAAGTACCATCAAGAAAAAAAAAACAATTAACAATTTTTACAAAACCGTCCAAAGTCAAAATATAAAAAAAAACAAAGAAAGTCGTATAGAAAAGATGAAATCAACACGTCAAGAGGTGTCGACCGAGAACAGGCGAAAGTCTTGTAGCAAACGGTGCACGGAATACAAAATTTTATAGGCGACATGTCGATATGGAATTCAACAGTACACGGAATCCCCGTCCTGGTCAATAAAATGCCCTTTTCCATACAGTCCAAGCAAGTGCTTTGTTTACAAGAAAACCTTTTAGCTAATCTTACCCCAGTAATCTCACCATTGTAAAATATCGGGAATTTTCGTTAAGTTATTCTTAGTTATACTAATTAATAAATTGTTTATGACAAGTCATTTGCAAAATGACTCATTGCTCTCTGAAGCTTCCAAAATGGATATGGTTCATCTGATTGCTGCTTTTCTTAATTCAAATTCCAGAGTTCTGAACAAAATATGTTGGCAAAGAAAGATATACAGTATCTTCTAGTCAATCAAAAATTTATTTTTGGTATAGGGTTATACTTGGTATATTCAGAGCCAAATACAGTTATTCCCTTGTTTAACTCTTGAGAAGTTATTCATTTAATTTAACACAGATTATAACATAGAATAGGACAAGAAAAAAATAACTACTCTCAAAAATTATATAGAAGGATAAATTTTAAATTTTCAAATTGAGAACCAGGCAGGGAAATACATTTTTTAAGGGTTAAGTAACCGCTGCCTTTTAACTTACATTTCTCAAGTACATGGCTCCCTTCTTGCAGGGGTCCCTTTCACCATTCCTGCCTTTGTAATTCACGAAGAGGCTTATGTTCTCATCTTCCGGCGCCATGCACGCCATTTTCTATCTTGCCGTCTTACAATTTTCACATGTGCATACACGATATACTGAAGGTGTAGCAGGGTCGTTTGGATCCACCAACAATTGTTTTCAGTTCACTGCCCACTAGGTAAAAGAATTAAGGAAGTAAGAAACAGAATAAAAGTAACGCATAATTCTCAATTGCCGCCTTTTGCCTTTTCACATATGACATTTTTGACAGCTGACAGTGACAACTGTCAATAAAAACAGTGTCAAAAGAAAGAAAAACGAATGCTTCAATTTTATTTAATAAATCGCAACTCGTGTTTTTAAAAAATTAATTTATTAAACACAAGAATACAATTTATATTACAATGTTGCAAAGCTTACTTATGACTGCGCTAAGATGACTAACTACTCCTCTTTCACATCCTCTATATATATACTTCTAAATGCTGAATAAGCTGTAACAATTATTATCTTAAACTAAACTTATATTAAGCATAAGTGGCCATATAATTCCTCCCTTCTTTAGGTCTGAGAAAATTGGGGATTTTCGAGGGGTTTCAACTCTATGTCCACTTTTACAGTTTCTGTTTTATATTTTTTATAGAAATACATACTTATTACTAATGCAAGGATGATAACAATGATAATTAACAAAGTAATCGATAATCCGGAATTTATACTATCGAAGTGCTGTAAAGGATGAACTACCAACTTTTAAGCGTTGTCCAAATCTTCTTTAATATTTTCAAGATTTATTTCTTTTAAGTCTAAAGGTTCGATATTTTGAACTAATCGCTCATCGATATTAATTGAAGGAAGTTTTAGTCTTAGATTGATTGTCTCTGGTCTTTGTGAGTCAAAAATTTTATCATCTATTTTTACTTTACAATCTGAGGGTATAAGTAGGGTTGGTTTACTTATAGTTTCGATACTGTATTGACTGGGACATTCAAAATAGATGTTCTTCTCAGAACTCGGAATTACTATGATTGAATTATCATTTAACTGTGTAGCAGACGTCTCTTTGTACTTAATAGGTATCATAGGACAATGATTGGTTAAGTTAATAGTGTGAACAATGCAAGGTTCGTTTTGATTAAGCAAATTATTAGGACATAAAAACATGTTTTCTATTTTAAAGCAGGTTTTTCTTAAATTATAGAAATTATTATTAGATTTTAACAAATAGGGGTTATTAATAGTGATTAATTGATTATTTACAGGAATTGGGTAAATATGATAAAGCATGTAAGGTTTTTCCGATATTAGTGGAATGGCTACGTAAAATATAATTAAATTGTCTTTAATTGTTACGTCTGCATGTGCAATTTCATAGTATTTGATTATATTGTCAAAAGGTATCCGGTTTTTAGGGTCAATGTTCAAGATAATCATTTTAAGCTCTTGATATTTAAAAATGCTGTGATGCATTATATTTATCTCAGCGAAATTAATTGCGGTTTGCACGTTCGTATAGATTTCATGTAGCACACGAAGGTTGTTTTCTAAATTGTCAAGTAGCAAAATAAAATAAGAAGTTATGGTTATAGACTGGGTCATTTGTTTCAAGTCAGTGACCTGGGTCAATAATACTTCTTGGTTATTTTTAATATTGCTTAGTTGGGTGTCTATGTCTCTCGTCAAGTTTTTAACGATTGTCTGGGTTAGGGAAAGGTCATGATGCAAGGTATTTTGGTTATCTTGCAATGTTTTTATATACGTATCATAACGTTCTTGATCGCTATCATCTAAAGTGCCAAATAAAAACTTTTGAGTTTTACCTATGAAATTAAATAATCCTCTTTTGACTCTATTTTGAGGGGTAGAATAATGTTCAATAAAAGATTCTATTGATTTTACTTGTTCAAATAGATTATGAATTCTTGTTATGAATAGCTTGTATAATGGAAAGTAAGGGGTAACATTAGTTTTTCCGAGGGTGATATTAGTTTATAAAAGGGTTGTTTTTGTAATGTTTAGACAGTCTTTTATGTTGGTTAAATTAACATGATAATATACATGATGGTAATTTGTTATGATATAACTAATTCCTTGGTACACTGGTAGCAAAGGATTCGTTAATTCTTCAATCTTATACTGGGCATTGACTATTAGCGGAAGTAGAAGAATGATTAGCTTCATGGTTTTTGTTCCTGAAAATTATGATCGTCTTTTAATATTCTTGGGATGTCGCTGATTTCTAAACATAGTTTTCTTATATTTAGGTTCTAGTTTTGAGGCTAGTTTTCGCGGTGTACTTATAAGTTGTGTAGTAGCTTCAGGTATTTCGGGGTCATTTTCTCGTTCTTTATTTAGTTTTGCTAAAATATTTGCCTTTTTTGCGTTTAATTTTGATGTTATGTTTTCATTGAGTTCTTTAAATATTTGTGCTAGTTCAAAAACATAATCAGTTTGCATTTGGTTTAGATTTTTTTCAAAATTTAATTGGTAATTTAAATTGCCTTTTAAGATTTGAAATGGGGTATATTCATGTGATGAATGAATACTGTTATTATAGTTTAAAATAGCTATGTCTATTAATTCTTGAATAGTTTTACTACGATGATCGTTTCTAAGGGCAATAAGGCTTTCTTGAAGAGTTGAATGAAATCTTTCTATTGGGGAATTTGAATCTGGGTTGTATGGGGTTATAAAATGTAATTCTATTTGGTAGGTTTTACAGAGGTCTTGTACTAAATTACTTTTAAAGGATTTAGCATTGTCGGTGGTAATCTTGGAAGGTGTACCATGATGAGAAAAGAATTTAATTAAATTCTGACAGATTTCTATTGAGGTTTCATGTACAGGGTAGGCAGTAGCAAATTTTGAGAAATTGTCTATCAAGGTTAAATACTTTTGACCTGAAATTGAATATATGTCCATATATATATGTTCAAGGGGTCTTGATCCAGTTGGGGTTGGTTTATATACAACTTTGTATGGATGTCTATCATACTTTGTTTTTTGACATGTTTCACAAGTATTTACATAATCTATAACGTCTCTTTCCAGGCTCGGCCAGTAATAACGTTGTTTAATATTTTTTATGTTTTCCGTCATTCCTCTGTGCGATGTTTTCGTGGTATGATATCTTTCTATAATTTCATTTCTTTCATCTACGTTTAAAACGTCTTCAAGGAGTGTGTTTGAAATAAGAAGTTTGTATGCGTTATTTTTAGATGTTTCTTGAAAAATTCTTAAAATTAGGGGTTCTAATTCCTTATTTTGGAAATATAGGCAATATGTATCTGGTGGTAGATAATCCTTAAAAAGTGATTGTATATCAAAAGTTAAGGGGTCTTTATTTATAAAATAGATTAGTCTTTTTTTTGTTTCGAATAGGGTAGTTTTGGTCACATAGGTTTTTTCTTTTGCTGTCCATTTAAATATAATCTGATTTTTGAATATGTTTAAAGATTTATTGACATACGGGGCACCTAATATAGGGTCTTCCTTTGATGTGTGTACTGTTTCTGTTTCAGAGTTATCTTTTTTGTTATTTACGATCTCTTGAGGTTCTGGTGGTAATTTTTCTATGGATAGACTAGCTGTGTCTGTTTCCGATCCGTCTTTTTCTGGAATTTCTAGTAGAATGATGTCGTTTTCATGGCTTGTCGAAGGTTTTGGTGATTCTGATTTATTTTGTTCGGGTTCCTTGATTTTCTTCAAACTTGGTGGAGGTATTATTATTTGAGAAATAATATTAATCTTTTTTGTTTCTTTCTTTTTCTGTGGTTTTTCAAAAAGATTCGATTGATCTTGATAGTTATCAAAGAAATGCTTGATTCTTTCGTGCCATAAATATTGGTCATATGCCTCATTGTCATCGCATGTTGCTGACATGTGAGTAGAAGGAAGTTTCTTGATTTCCATGGGGTGTATTTCTCTTGGTGGTCGTGATAGTGCATCGGCGTTACTATTATGAATACCTTTTTTATATTGACTTGTATATTCATACTCTTGAAGTTTGAGTCGCCATCTTACTAATTTTGAATTAGGCTCTTTGATCGAAAATAACCATTGAAGTGGTTTATGATCCGTTATAATTGTAAATTTTCGGCCAAAAAGGTAGGGACGAAAATATTTTGTAGCCCAAACTATTGCCAAAAGTTCCTTTTCAATTGTAGAGTAATTACATTCAGTGGAATTTAATGTACGACTAGCATATGAAATGGGTAAATCAGATCCGATGGGTCCTTGAGATAATATAGCTCCAATCGCGTATTCTGATGCGTCTGTTGTCAGTACAGAGGGTTTATGAAAATCAGGGTATTGTAGAATCGGGTCGTTAGTTAAAATGTTTATACAGAGATTAAATGCTGCACGAAAGGCTTTATCGTGAATAATTTTAACGTTTTTCTTAAGACAATTGGTAAGAGGTTTCGTGATCTTTGCGAAGTCTTTGATGAATTTTCTGTAATATCCGACGAGGCCTAAAAAGGATTTGATTTCTTTAGGGGTATTTGGAATTTTAAAATTTTTAATTGCTTCAATTTTCCGCGGGTTTGGTTTAACTCCTTCAGCTGTTATGATATGTCCTAGGAATTCTACGTCTTTTTTCAGAAATTCACATTTGTCTAATTGTATTTTCATGTTAAAAGACACAAGTCGCTCGAAAACTAATTTAAGGTTATTAAGATGTTCTTGCAGGCTGGTTGAAAATATAATAATGTCGTCCATGTAGACTAAACATATTTTGCCTAGTAAACCTCGTAACACATTATCCATTGCTCTCTGAAATGTCGCAGGTGCATTCTTGAGTCCAAATGGCATGCGTACGTACTCGTAATGACATCCATCTTCCATCCATTCCTCCATCTGGTCCATTTCTATCTGGTGAAATCCGCTAGCAAGGTCTATGGTTGTGAAGTAGTTACATCGGCCTAGTTTATCCAATATGTCCGTGATGTTAGGAATTGGGTATCTATCGCCTATGGTTTTTTCATTCAATTTCCTATAATCAATGACGATTCTCCATTTCTTTTTTCCTGTCACATCGGCTTTCTTCGGGACTATCCATACAGGTGAACTCCATGGGGAATTTGAAGGTCTAATGATTTCATCATCTAGCATCTGTTCAATTTGGTTGTCGATTTCTTGTTTAAGGATTTGCGGATATCTATAGCTCTTAGTATAGACTGGGATTTCATCGGTAGTGTTTATTTTATGTTTTACTTGATTTAAAAATGTTAATTTATCTCCGGGTTTGTGTAAGACTTTTTCGAACTTTCTTATTAGCTTAAAAAGTTCTCTGTGTTCCTCTTTATTTAAATGTTCGTGTCTAATCAGTGATTCTAAGTTTAAATCGTTACAAGAAATATTTTTACTAAAATGATTTGTTTTAAGGGTGTCGCAAGAAGGGATTTTATCTAATATTTCGTAATTATTAAGTTCAATTGGTTCCAAGGGTAATCCATTGGATACATGACCTTCTAACGCAATTGATCTTTTAGAATGATTAAGAATATCTATTATATAGGAATTATTTTTGATCGTTACTAATGTAGGATGAATTGTTATTTCTTCATCATGAAAATAGGGGACTAACCAAGTTGTATCGTTGGGTAGATCGGTTTTTATTATACATTTTTGAACAGTTTCTGGGGGTTTTTCGATTACGAATTCTTCAAAATTTTCTCTATAGTGGAAAGGATTTGTTAAATATTGATTTACCAAATTTTGATTTTCTAAGTCAATGTTTAAGCCAAGTTTGCATAAATCTTTGATTCCTAAAATACCATCAAAATATTCATGAAATGAAAATAAAATAAACTCTATTGATTTTGTTATGGCAAAATTTAGGAACAAGGGAATAAAAGCTCTACTTGTGGCTTTTTGTGAACCAGTACAAGTTTGTAGGGTACTAATGTATGGTTGAATTAACTCAGGAAAATAAGTTTCTGCCAATGAGGGTCTAAGAAGTGATGCGTGCGAACCTGTATCTATAAGTAGTCGAATATTTAAAACAGGAATGTGTATGAAGGGTAGTTGATTAACTTGGAAACTATTTAAACTTAAACAGGGTTTGTTTTCTCTGAGGCTTCTAAATGAAAATTTTCTAGTTGTTCTACTAGTGAATCTTCAGAATTGTCTTCAGGATTGTAATTTGGAAAATTATGTTCGTCGTAATAGGGTTCATCATAGTTGTCAGAATAGGGGACGTTTTCGTTATAGCTATCAAAATATGGGACTTCATTTAGATTTTCTAAGTGAGTCAACTCATGTTTAGGTTGTGTATAATGAGGCATTTCTCTTCTAGGTTGTACACTTACTCCGGACATTGGTTGGGGATATTGAGGTGTTCGTTGCGGGTTTCTTTGTGTAAACTGCTGGTTTTGTAGTTTATTAAATGGTTGGTTATATGGTCTAGATGTGTTTGGTTCATTTTGTCTAAATTGATTTGATTGATTTTGTCTTTGTTGATTAAATTGATTTTGTTTATATTGATTAAATTGATTCTGTTTATGGTGATTAAATTGATTTTGTGGTCTCAATTGATTATTGTTAATTTGTCTTTGTTGGTTTATTTGTGGTTGATTTGGTGGTTTGTGTAAAGTTTGTCTTGCAGTATTTTGATTATGAAGGTAGTTATTTTTGAATTGGTTTTAACTTGTTAAAATATCATAGTTTGTGATAATATCGATAGCTTGATCTAAGGTTTGTGGATTTTGCACAATTAGTAATGTTCTAAGTTCATTAGGGACGTTCGCTAAAAGATTTTGTGTAGCTGTTAGTTCATTTTGATTGATGAGAATTGTTTTGGCTTCGATATTATTAATTTCGGAACAAATCTTATTATTAATCTTATTAACTAATGGCTTTAAGTGTTGAATATAATCATTAATAGATTCATTTTTTCTGCTTAAGAAAATTAATTGTTGCTGTAAATTAGCCCTAGTTATTGGATCGTTAAATTTTTGTTGTAATGCAATTTTTATTTCTGCCCAAGAGTTTAAGTCAGATCTTGTTAACAAAAAGTCTTCAGCCTCTCCTATAATTTTTTATTTAATTGCTAAAATTACATATTCTTGTTGTGATGGGTCTGCATTAAAGTATCTTGCATAAAATGTATCAATCTGGTTTAAAAATGTTTCTAATCTGGATGGTTGACCATCAAAGCTTTTGAGAAGTGCAACGGTTGATTTTAATGCATCAGCCATTTTATTATTGTTTACTAAATTACTATTGTCTACTAAGTTTAAATTTATACCTAAACTATTATTATCTAAATTAAGGGATGATAAAGTATTATTTGCTATTTCGGAATAAAGCTCGTTTAAGCCAGAATCTAAAGAAGAATTACTGTTTGAAGTAACCTCTAAACTCTTTACTCTAGGATAAGTTATGTCACTAATTTTATTGTTAAATTTTTTCATTAGAGTTCATATTAAACTTCAAAAGAAAAGAAATAAAATAAAATTCAAAAATTAATTATAAAATTTTCAAAATATTTCTTAATTAACAGGTTTTCCAACTAACAGAAACAATTCTATACAGTACAATAAAAAGTTTCTAGTTTCTGACCTGTATCAAATGATGTCTCTGCAACAACAGCTATACTGTAGTGAAGGCACCACCTGTCTTGGAAGCTAGCTATGCCAATTCTTCCTACTGGCTACTCGCAATGGCGTACCACTTTTCGAGGGTTGTTGGCCAGGAATCACTCAGCTCATCTCAGTTTGCTCAGCAACTAAATTCTTGATCCTTTCTAAACTGTTAAAACAGAAGAGTGAACTACTGGTAATCCGCACTTTCCAGACACTAAGCACTGTATCCACGCTTATAGCTGAGGGATCACTCACTCACGTATTTACGTAATTCGCGTTACGTAACTCGCGACTACTCGTATCTGTACTCGACGACGATGTTCACAGAGATCCTCCGAAAGGATCCTACCGACTGCGCCAATTTTATTTAATAAATCGCAACTCGTGTTTTTAAAAAATTAATTTATTAAATACAAGAATACAATTTATGTTACAATGTTGCAAAGCTTACTTATGACTGCGCTAAGATGACTAACTACTCCTCTTTCACATCCTCTATATATATACTTCTAAATGCTGAATAAGCTGTAACAATTATTATCTTAAACTAAACTTATATTAAGCATAAGTGGCCATATAATTCTTCATTCAGATGGAAAAAATATTAGTATTAATATAAATATTAGTATCGAATTCAGTATTTGTATATTTCGTAGCCAGATTATAAAATTCGTCGTTTCATGATATTAAGTCTTATCAATTATTTTAATTGTTCTTTATATTTACGTGAAACCTACGTATATCTTAAAATTTGCCCCACATGTGCAACAGGTCTTTTATTTAAAAACTTGATATAATTGGCCACAGAATGGGAAAAACATCATGTTTGTTGTGGGGATTCAAACTTGTATTAAATTTTTTTGGTAATTTTGTAAAAAATATCTTTTTATATATTTTTTTAAATTTACTCATTTTCGTCTCAGTAACAGGTTTTCGTAAGTTATTAATTATTTTTTTATAAAATTTAATTTGTAAGAAATTTCAGCACGCCTCCACCCTTAAGTACATCACTCAAAAACGTAGTTGGCGGCATCACCCTTGTCTTAACACAGCCGCAGCGGAGATTTCAGCGTCGTTAAAAACCCCACTCAAAGAAGCCTGCAGTTTAAATGAATGGTTTCTGGATTTGCCGCTTCGGCAGCACCGAGTAAACGATACTGAACGGCAATTGATAGTCGAACTCCCTTTGTTACACTGGTTCCGGACTAGCTGTTATTGCTCTTGCCGGTCTTCTCAGTTGCAACTGCGTGCTATAGTACTTTGATCTCTTATATTACTTTTCTCTGTAGCATCTGGGTGCTGAGGTTGGATTAAAGGATTTTTAACTTATTTCAGGATAGGAAAGAGTAATTAGGCTTCGGGGAAAGGTTGCCAGTTATCTTTAGGTGGAGCCAGAGCCCGAGCCCCACTCCTCGCACAGAAAACAAAGCCTGAGATACTAAAAGAACTGTTTTAGTCATATTTGAGTTCGGCGGCTAATATCACATTACGCCTTTCCATGGCCTGTTTTCTCTTGGTCTCAGGAAAAATTCTCCTATAAGGGAGTTGTCTACACTTCTAACTTCTTCCTTGAACTTTAAATGTTTTTTAATTATGTATTCTTGAATTGTATCAAGTTTGCAGTCAGAGTGCAGACCAACATTCCTTAAGAAGAAGGGTGCATTTGTGAACATCCTCAAACACTTATTCTGAAACACCTGAAGCTCTCTGATGTTCGTCTTTGTGGTATTCCAGAAAATGTTTGAGGCGTAAAGTAGTTTAGGACGTAGAACTTGTTTATAGACCATTAATTTATTAGTCAAAGAGAGCTTACTGCTCCTGCAGAGAAAGGAAAAGAGCGCATGAATGGTTCCATTGCATGAGTTAATTTGCTTTATAATGTGCGTGTTGAAATTATTCTTTTTGTCTAAATATACTCCTAGGTACTTTATCTCGTCTTTCCAGGGGACCAGCGTGCCCGAAATTGCCAAATTTGAGATGTTGCGTTCATGCTTTTTTGTTATTAGAATGACCTCTGTTTTCTTACTATTTATTTTAATTTTCCAGTTGTTTGCTCACTCTATAATTTTATCTAGATGACTCTGCATATACGCTGATATCTGAGCTAAATTTTTACAACTCGCAAAGACACAAATGTCGTCCGCGAATAATGCGACTTGCGAATAGTGTGTGTTTTTTGGAATGTCCGCTTGGTATATGTTAAATAAAATTGGTGCGAGCGGGGAGCCTTGGGGAACTCCCGCTCTCATCCTGTTAAAGGAGGTGATATGATGTGTTCCATTTATTCTAACAGTAAATTCCCTGTCTTTCAGGATTTTTTTTATAAATTTAGTGAACCTTGCGGTCACCCCAAATTTCTACAACTTATAGATCAAACCGTCATGCCACACTCTATCGAAGGTCTTTTCGATGTCGAGCGTGATCATGGAGGAGATCCCTTCGTATTAAATAAATCCACCAGACTCTGTTGTATCCGTGCAAGCTGCAACTCAGTTGATAATCCTCTTGTAAATCCGCACTGCTCTTCCGGGATTATTTTGAGTTCATCTAGCTACTCCCATAATCTGCTTAGTACCGTCTTTTCAAAGATTTTTCCCAGTGATGGCAGCAGACTAATGGGTCTGTAACTTTCCGGTTTTTTTATGTTTTTACCCTGTTTAGGTATTACTACCACAATTGCTTTTTTTCATTCGACCGGAAAATAGCACAGGCTCATACATTTGTTATAAATGGTTTTTATGTCCAAGGTGTATTGTCAGGTAGTGTTTTCAGCATTTTGTTGTTTATTTCATCATGGCCTGGTGCTTTCTTATTCATTTGGTCCTTATTTCTTGTAGGCTTAGTGGTAGGTTTTCGATTTATACATTTGATAGCTCTATTTCTTTTCTATTTCTACGTAATTCGGGATTATCTGGTATATCGTTTAGGTCAAATTGTTCTGTTAATGATCTGTTAAAAGTTTCCGCCTTATCCCAGTCCGAGTACACCAGAAGACCGTCTTGGTTTTCTATGGGCGGGAACTGTGTTTTTGTTCTCCCTCTCTGTATTTTTGAAACCTTCCAGAATTTTGATTTGTCTTCATCGCCATCGTTAAGTTCTTCTAAAAAATTGCCCCATCTTTTATTTCTGAAGTCGAAGACTTCGTTTTTTATTCTTTTCGTAGGATTATTCGCAATTCTTTTTGCCTCTGGGTCTTTTCGCCGTCTAGCCTGTTTATTTAGTGGTATGGTGCTAGTGTGTAGGGTCTTTTGGTCCTACTACCTGTATAGTATTTTCACTTATGTATATTTCCAGTGTGCGCCCGCCTGCTGTCTCTGCTACGCATCCCCAGCTTCTATTTTTTGCGTTCCAATCCCCCGCCGCTATGGTGGGGGTGTCTTCTCTAAAAAAGTGTCTAATGCTTCTGTTGTTAAGTATTGAGATGGTGGTTTATATACTGAGATGATGAGAACCTCTTTGTTTCCTAAGAATACTTTAATTGCTGTGTTTTCTATTGCCGGGTCTGTATTACGTTGCGATACTTCTTGGTGGGTAATGTTTCTTTTGATTAGTATTGCCGTGCCTCCGCCCACTACGTGTGACCTTTCGTTTCTATAAACTTTGTAGTTCTGTATTTTGAGTTTAGTGTGCGGTCTTAGGAAGGTTTCTTGAATCAGCGCTATGTCAATGTTATTATTGTTTAAGAACTCACAAAGTTCGATGGGTTTTGGGCAAAGCGACTGCGCGTTCCAACTGACAATATGCAGGCATTTGGCCGAAACCCCCAGTCTACGAGTTTGCACCTAGGAGCAATTTTATCGCTGGATTACTATTTAAGACGTTAAGCTTATTGAGAAGATTACCAATTTTTTGATTCAGTTCGTTTTCGGGGAGACTCAATAAATAGAAAAGTGGGTTATTCCCCGCGGTATCGATGTTTGGTGACGTGGCCACCCCCCTCTTTGGCTCTGGCCCCTGAACACGGTCGGGTCGAGTTTTTTCCGCGTATGATGCTGCCGTAGCCTCTTTTTTCTGATTATTTACAAAATTTGGGTTCTTTGGGCACTGCCAATAATTTGCAGGGTGATTCCCACCGCAATTGCAACATTCAGCCGGTTTATCCATTTCCTTTTCGCAATTCTTGTAAAAATTTGCTCCCTTGCACTTATGGCACCTTGGCGCAATATTGCAATTGCTGAGTGAGTGACCGAACCCCTGACAACGATGGCACTGCCCAATTTGTCTGGTGTCTTCTCGGGTTTTTGACTTGGGGTTCTCGACCCTGACCCTTATATTTGAGTGAGCTCACTTCGTAAATTTTTTGTTGCTCTTTAGGCAAAAGGAACCTAATCAAGTCGGTTTCCCTCCTTCGCCCTGGACCAGTCTTAAACTAGCCCAGTTCGCAGGGGGTGAAACCCAGCGCTTTTATTTCGTCCTCTATTTCAGATAAATTAAAGTTATGATCGAATCCTCTTAATATTAAATTAAACTTACGACCATCCTCCAAAAAGAATGAATGGTACTCTTGGTTATTTTCTCTGAGAAGCTTAGTTAGGTCCCTATGGTCCTGAGATGTTTAGGGAATAGAGCCAAGCCCATCCTGTCCTTTCTCACTTCTTTCAACTGGATTTTGTTGTCCATGATAAGTTTGTGCTTTTGCACCCGATTTGTCGTGTCCTTTAATACGATCTTTGGAATTTTGACCGTGTTGTTATCTTGGTTAGGCTTAGCTCTGTTTTGGTTTGAAAGTGACAGATTGGAAAGTATTGTTTGAAGAGGGTTAGTTTTAAACTCTCGGCTCGTGCCTGGAAATGCTGGAAGTCATCAATTTTTTTTATTTGTGTTTTGTGACGGTATGCTCAACATCTGGCGTCCCTTGGACGCCGTCAGGTGAGGAGGCTTGCGTGCTGCGCATTTGTTTTCTAGAGTTTAACTCTTCTTCTTCTCTCTGGTTGTGACCTCTCAACACTGCTAGTTCATTAGCTAGATTTGCGTTATTAGTCGCCAAATTCCTATTGAAATTCAATGTTTCTTCCAATTTGCGATTCAGGGAGGAAAGCTGCTCTTATTTAATATATATTTAAACTATTAAAATATATTATTGCTCTTATTTAATATATCTGCTCTAACGATTTATTTTCTTTTTCTAAATTGTCAATTTTTATTTGCATTGATTCTGCCTGAGATTTTAAGAAAGAGTTGGCTTTTTCAAAAAGTTTAACCTCTTTTTCCTTTTTTTCAAGGGATTTTTGTTGTCTAATGATCAAAGCCCCCCTTTCCTGAATCTCAATCTGGAGCCGTTCATTATTAATAGTCGTTTGCTTCATTTTCTTCAGTTGGAGCGGATAGTCGACCGGGTACATTTTAAAACACAGGATTGCGTATCTTCCCAAATATTCAATCAAGGATAGCGTTTTTAACTGATAGCAGTTTACTTATGTAGATATTGACGCGTATGGCAAATGTAGCCGTTCTGCAATTTTCAAAAATTTATATCTTTGAGCCTCACCTATACGAAATTCTACGCATATCAATTGTTATTGTAGCGCTTGTTATGTTCGGTTATCGAGCGCTAGAAGATACGCTGTTGCTTTGGAATCTTAGCTTATAAGTGGAGAATATTTTAAAGACCATTTGCACGTATAGCTTTCCATATTGCTTTAGCAGAATGCATAGTAAAAGCAGCCTGCATTATGCAAAATTTTGTTTGGCAACGCTATGAAGGAAGGGATAGCAAGAATAATATAGAATTATGCCAGTTTTATTCTATTGATAACGATAACTTAAGTAGAGCTAAAAAAGAGGATGATCAGCAAGAAAAAAGTTTACAGACTACCTTGTAGAAATCGCAGCGCTGCCCTGGCAAGACCATCTGAAAGATGGAAACATTGCCCCGCACACAGTTTCTTATTTATATTTTATATATGTTAGATTGTAGATTCCCAAAATAACTTTTTAAAAAAACTTTTATTTCAAATTACAAAAATAAAAACCGACATAGGTTTATCTTATACTAAATACTAAATAATAATGATCTTAGAGCTAACAAGCAATGGCTTTTTATATGAACAGAAAATGCTGACTATCATGAGAACAATATCATAAGGTTCTTTCCACAGTCTTTTTAAACAAACAACAGCTAAGCATAAAAGGTGCTACGTTTGCTTATTCCTGGAAACGCCTACGGATCTGGTTGAGACGGTAAACATGTGGGTTGGCCTTGGTATCGGGTTTCATGGTATATTTTCATCTAACAGCTCCCCTTTAAAAAAAAAAGTTGGTGTTAATCTGAACAGCAACTTTTAAGCAGAACTCTTATTGGCGTTGAGTTCCATTGCTTCTTCTTGGTCTCCTAGGTAGATACTAGGACGTCTTCTTGGGACCATCCTCGAAAGCTGCTCTCTAAATGTCCGTATTCTGGTCTTAGGTTGGAATGGTGGGAAGTCATAATTGTTTGAACTATTCGTCACTATACCAATGGTTGGAGTTCGACGTCTTCGGCACTTGCAAGTAATGTAAAGGACTATGAGCAGAACTATGGATACAATTGTTGTAATGGTGAACCAATTCACGTGTTTTTTGATGAAGGGTTGATTGATTAGTTTGTGAAGCTGTTCGGAATACTGATTGATATTATGTTCGGCAATGTTTAAGTCATCAACATTTAGTTCACTGATGCGTAATGGTTTCAGTTTCGGCATTTTCGTTTTCTCTGGCAATTGATCACAGCAAGAGTATGGAATCAATATTGGAGATGAGTTGGCTTCGACGAAGTCTCATTTGTTTCTCGTTCAAGTGAAGCTTGGATCCTCGTACTTCCAACAAACGCACCACAGGTAGTTCCAAGGATGACTACGGTATTGTCCGTGAGAATTTCTGAGACTATACCCTTGTTTTGACACTTAATGGTGATTGGAACTGGACTTGATGTTGTGACTAGCCATGAGTTTTGACGGATAAGCGGCACATGGTAACCCTCTGCATAGAAAATGGAAGGTCTACAGGTTTTAGGCAGTTTTGTATGTTGCCTAAGGTGTTGTGCTTCACAGATCGCATCACTGTCGATGGGGTACGGAAGTACATTAGTACAGATTTTCGTTGCCCTGTCGATATTTTTACAATGGTCCAAGTTTTGAAATGTAGTGAAAAACAATAAATCATAATCACGCGCAATATAATTATTTGTACTTGATATTGTGTGATAAAGACCTGTTCGATTATCTAAGATCGGGATTGGATAAAGGCGATACAGGGTATATACTGAGGGTTCAACAAGAGGTATTCTTAAAACAAATACTATTTTTGTATCAGATTGATAAGCGTCTAATTCGATTAAATCTAAGTATTGAGCAATAGTTAGATTTAATCGAATAAGTTGAAATTGGCAAAGGTAAGTTGTATTTTTGTAGAGAGTGAGAGATTTCCCCAAGTGAATCCTCTAAATCTGATGGTTTTATTATAGAGCCATGTAATATCTTTAAGCGTGCAAAGGTGACTGCATTTAATGCGTCATTTATAGTGTCTTTAATGAATGTATAGCTTTCCATTAGCGATTCACATAAGTCTAAGATTTTAAATTGTGCACGATAAAAAGCTAGATCATCTAAAAGTGAAGCAATTAAAGTTTCTATTTGGCAAATATTCTGATTAAAGGTTTCTTCATCGATTTTAAGTTTTTTTATGGTAGAATTGAAACTCTTTATAACAGAAGTTGTAACTGAAATTTGTTGTTGCATACGCCGTTCGATATTTGCCTCATTACTATTGATTTTGTCAATACAGTCATTAAAGTATTGTCCATCTGATGCATCTAAGTTTCCAGTTATTGCTTTCCAAACAGTTCCGATACCATCGAATATTCCTCGTTTTTTTCTTAAATTAATATCTTTAGTACCGATAATTAATTCTTGATATTTAACGTTTACGTATTTCGAAATTTGCTTAAGAAGACTAGTGTGAGTTTGTATTTCAACAAAAGCTGCCATCATTCGATTAGATTTTTCGATTGACAGGCTGTCTAATAAACCGTTCAGGATGTTATCATTCTGCTTAATTGCTTGTTTAAAGGGAAGCAAATCTTGATATACTAAAAGTGTCCATTTGTCGTTTGAAATTTTAATGTTAATTTCTTCATTGAGAAAGAGTCCAACTGTATTGTTAATGGGCGTTATTCGGTATTGGCTGCTGGCGATCGAAGTCAATCCCAGTAACCTGCAAGGAAATGATTAGAAATGACCTATTCGAAATATGGTTTTATTCTATCGAAATTAACTTTGGTTGTTTTATTCGTTTCGGGGTTTAATAAATTGGCTGAATTTAAAAGGATTTCTGTTATGACATACGGACCGTTAAATCTGTTTTCTGATTTAGATTTTATTAGATCGCGGATGTATTTTGAAATAAGGGCTTCTTGATTGTAAAGTGTTTCTGATGGTCTATTTGATGTATGGCCAAATACAAGCTCATACGGAGTAAAACCGTGTGTTCTGTTTTTAGTGTTATTGTAACAAATAACAGCATAAGGTAAAATCGAGAAGGGTTGGCCTTCGGGATGTTCGGCCAGATTTACTCTTATCATTTCGCCTAGGGTCGCGTGGAAACGTTCTAAAGAGCCATTCGATTCGGGATGACCTACACTTGAAAATGTTATTTTCGTATCAAAAAGTTGACATAGGTCTTTTAGAAGTGTGTTATCAAATTCTTTGCCAGAATCGCAATGAATTCTTAGGGGCGTACCAAAGTATTGGAAGTAAACTAAGAGTGTATTTACAATGGTAGAAGCTTTTTTGTCCTGTAGAGGATAAGCTTGAACAAATTTCGTGAGTTCATCGTTAATGGTTAAAGTTACGAGTTGGGTATTCAAAAATGTCAATGTTTATTCTTTCGAATGGTGTTCGGGGGGTTTCCGTAATTACTAGAGGTCTACTTAAGTTTTTCCTAACAATTTTGACTTTTTGGCAAATTTCGCACCTTTTTATAAAGTCTTCGATGTCTTCGATGTTGTATTAAAATTTTTTGAAACTTTGCACAAGGGTTTGCCAGATTGGTCTCTTCAAAAAGTTATCTTACATTTTTTCTATAAAATGTACAGGGAAGCCAATAATTGATCCCCTTAAAATTTAAATGGGTTTTCCTATGTTCCGCTCGGCGACGGTATGTAGGCATATTGTATGCGATTAAAAGTTCTAGATATTATCCTGCCATCAGGTGAGTATAGAATGTCTTATACAAAGCCTTGTTGTTCAAAGTTGTAAAAAATTACTTACGCTTTATATCCCTAGAGCGCTTTTGTCCTCCGTTACCCTCCATATCATATAGCTTCCTGTATGTGATATGTGATGTGATATGATGATTGTGAATTGTATCTGGTGACAAGGCTAAGGGTTGTATCTCCATATTTTTAACTTGATCTGGAATCGGTGTATTGTTGAGGTCTGTTATGCTGAATTTATTGAAAATGTCATTTGCCTGATGTTGCTTCGTGTTTGTTATTTCCTAATATAGTTTTCTTATTTGTTGATATTTTGGGTGGGGATAGAGGTACTTGCGATCTACGAATTTCTTAAATACTCGAGTCGAGACAATTAAGGCAGTTTGATTTTTCGTGTTCTGTGTTATTGCATAACCTGCAGGTTCGTATTTGGTTTTTGTACGCCACCGGCGATGTACAAGGGCTGATCTAATACCATTTTCGCTTGATAAAAACCTTTAAAAGCTTAATATAAACAGAAGCATTTTTCTATTCCTATACCCTTTACAATACCATACTTTAAAAAATATTCCTTAATTTTATATTCTTCTAATTTTAATGGTAAATAATAAGTTTTTCAAAAAGTATCTAATCTCTCCTCTAATGGATTTTCATATCTTACGTTTTACGAAAATCGTTTTTAAACTTTTTTAATGTATTTTTAAAATATAAATCTGATATTAATTTTATATATATTTTTTTTCGATAAAGCGTTACATTGTACACATACACTTGGTCAATGGAAAAATGAAATGTTTATTTAATCCATCTATGAATTTCTAATTGTGAGTTGATGTATCTCCATTCTGCTTATTTTACATTTATTTAGTTAGTATTAGTATATTTCCATCGTTTATTCGTTATTATAAATAGATATAAGAGTGTAATAGTTTTCAGTTTAATCTGTAAAGTTGATTGTAAAGTATTTAATAAAATGGTTTTTTAAAAATCGGTAGGGTAGGCAAAAACTTCGTATAGAAAAGTCGTCCAATCGTTTGTTTTGACAATTAAAGAGCCTATCGAACCAGGTGAAGGAATATCGTCCAGAACCCTATTGGCACGGAAGGACAAACATCGGCGAATTCCATAATTAAGAATCGATGTTGCAAATATCACTTTTATCGTAAGTACTCCTTATTTTATTTTATGATAAATTTTTATCCTAATTGATTTTTAATTTGAATTTTATACATTTATATTTTTATTTTGTTCCAAAACTGAAAGATTTATGTTTAGCTAGCTTAGTAGAACTTTTTGCTAGTTTAAAACTAAATGAAATATGGGACAGCCAAATTACCAATTAATTAATTACCAAGAGGATGACGTTCCAAACTATGATGGAAATTCTAAAACCTTAAATAGATTTATCTCCTTATGCAAACATTTTCTAATGAATCACCAAAATCTTGTAGAATCAAATATTCCAATTAATACTTTTCTTTTAATTACAATAGTAGAAAAATAGAAGAGCAGCTGACTTAGTGGCCTTGCAAACAGAACTCGATTCTTGGCAAAGAATCAAAGATGTTCTGATAATTACTTCCTCAGATCGGAGATGAGAAGATTACTTAGCTCAAGATATAGTGAGCATGAAAATTGAAAAACATGTAAGCCCAAGCGTCTTTCGCACAAAAATTGCAAGATGCTACATCTATTTACTTAAATTAACACAGCAGCTGATACTTATAAAGTTATTAAGAATTACTCAATATGATGATTTATGCTTAAAATCATTATAAATAATCTAAATTATCACATGCATTTAATAGACTAAAAAATCCGCATTATTTAGAACAAGTAATTTCTTTTGTAAAAGAAGAAAAAATAATGCTCCATTTGAAGTCACTAATAATCAATATAAAAATAATAATCCTTCAAATTCTCAAAATAATTTTTTGTCTTTCCTTTTTTGGCCTAGTGCTTGGCACATTTAGCCATTAGCATTGACTGTCGTTTAATTGTATCTAAGGTAAAAACTGACTAAACAATTAAAACGAAAGAAAATGTCACGATAACGATTCTTTTAATTATTTAGTTAACAATATAAATAATAATTACAATAATTGTCAAAGATTTAATAAGCAAAATAATAATTTTAGACAACTAAATTCTATTCAATATCGCCAAAAACCAAATTGATTTATGTCTAATCAAATACAGGGTGTTCATATGAAAACTTCCCACCACGGATTTATCGAAAACCACTGTTTAAAAAAAAAAAACGCTGAAATACGTCAAAAGGTTTGTCAAAGGGGAAAACTTAATCTAACCTAAAATGACTTCACCCTCTGCCCCCCAGGGTCATCCCCTTAAAAATTTTAAATGGCAAGGGGTATCGAGTAATAGCTTGTTTAAAAGGTCTTTCGAAGTCTTTTATTTTGACGTTTGATTTTTTTAAATCGGTCGATTCGTTTTCGAGAAAATTAGAAAAATCTTTGTTTCGATTCCGCTCAGACCGCCTATTTTGTTTGGCAAACCGTTATAATTTACATCTTGTGGTTGGTTATTATTGGCTTCCCTCGTCAGCTGTTCAGGCTGGCTGCCATCTTGGTTTGACCGATGGTAATTATTTACAGTTTATTTAAAGATAAATCATAATCACAAAACAAAATAATCGATCTGAGCGAAATATCAGCGAGAATCGTGCCAAATTTCAGGCAAATCTGATGTAAGGTTTTTTAGTCTTATACTTTTTTACGCTTTCCTGGCTTTACTGATTTTTTCAAATAAAACTGTATTTGACAGTTCAAGTAGTTTTTGAAGGATGGCGCTACATGCGAATCCGAACTAGGTAAGGTTAGTTTCCTTTGCTTTGTTTATTTTGGATCTTATCCAATTGCAATTCCTAAAGTTTTTCATTTACGAACTAAAATTTCGATGTTACTTTGTTGTTCTTCCCCAATTGTGCAAAAAATTGGAACTCTAATTTTGAATTTTTATTTAAAAAAATATGGATTTAAACTTGTTTATTTAGCAAATTTCGATATTTGTTATTTGTAAAAAACTGGTGCATGGATGAAAGTATCTGCATTAATAGCAGAAAAATACAGAATATGTGTGAACTTTAATGGTGTTATCGATAGTGACTTCAGCTTGCCAAACTAGTATATACTATATTAACTAGTGTATGAGTAAATGAATAATAAGGTGTATATTTCTTTACTATTAGTATTGTTAACTAGTTTTATAAGCATAAGCTCCTTATTTTTCTGGGTAACTTGCTTATTTGTAATTAATTATGAAGTTTATATGATTTAATATATAATAATTTTGTATATTGGTAAATAGACATTATTTGTTTATTACTCTTGTTTATATACAGGTTGTTTCAACATTCGGTGCAAATATTTTCAGAGCGTATTGTTGGTGTCAAAATATTACTTTTTTTTCTTATAAACATGTGTCCTAAAATGCTTCCCCTCAGAGCTACTGCTCGCGCAAATGGTTTGAAGTAAACCGATTATTTGAAACACTGACTAGTTATACGTAAAATGTTACAGTTATTTGAAAACTGAAAATTCGTTTTTTTTTGGGTTTTTTTAAGTACTTTTGACTACTACTACTAATAACGCTCCTCTTTCGTTTATCAGCGATTTTCTCAAAAACGGTTAATTGTGTCGAAAAAGCGCAAGAAACTAAAATTTTAGATTTTTTTAATGCTCGCTAGATGGAAACATAAGGGGCCATCAGAAAGGTAAACCCCCTAAATCCTCTGCTAAAAGTGGTTTTACATAATTTTTGGGACGGAAAATGTAAAGACCCTTTAAAAAACGAGGACAAATTTTCAGGAGACTTAAGGCAAAACTCATGGTTCCAATTAATCGATTTTCGTTAATCAACTGGCGCGGGCTGAAGCTCTAAGTGCTTCCCATTTTAGGACACATGTTCATAGGAAAAAAAGTCTTATTTTGACGCCAGTAATTCGCTCTGAAAATATTTGCACCGAATTTTGTAACACTCTGTATAAATGTATGCTGCAATTACATATCTGTTTTCTTTAACACTATGGGTTCACAACATACATGTATATGTTAGGATTAAAAAAATTTTAAACTATCAAAATAATTTGACATATAAATTAGAACTTTTAAATAACCTACGTTTATGTGAGTTGTGCTTTTCTAAATTTCCTTACTTATTCAAGGTGCGGGTTGTCACTGAGCATTATTTTACCCAATTCTGTTTAATAAGTATTTCAATGTAATTTTGCGCCCCCTTTCGTGCTAAGTATACGTGACTGCAATACTGACCGCCGGTAGCGCCGGTTTGTTTATTTGAGTAGCTGGATGTCTATCCCCATCCAGTAGTTGTTGGTTTATGGTGTGCCCGCATCAACATGTTTTTGTTTGCTATTTAAATAAGACATCATTTGTTTGATAATATTCTTTTAATTGATCTTAAAGTAAAGCTATGAGGCCTGACTGATAAATTAAAGAGCGTTAAATTGAAGTCTCTATGAAAAAATTATATTTTTATACTATTGTTCTTGTCAATATAGCCTTATAATATTTTCTCACAGGTACTTTTTTTAGGTGTGTACATAAATGTCGTGTCTCTCCTCGCACCTCACCGCTAAATTAGAATTCTCACATTTCATTCCATGGTTTATGTAAGTACATTATTTATGACTTGTTATTGTTATTTATTGTTGTTTCCTAGTGTTTTCTTGACAAAATGAACAAGTCAAAATTTAATAACCCGCCCAATCGGATATACCGTCCTACTTACGATAAATTTAAAAAATATATGTATGTCGAAGAATGACTTTTATTTATTTTTAGACCACATTTTAACACTCGATAACACAAGGAAATATTAAAGTGAGGTTTTTTCAATAAAACAATGGCAAACTATGATGAATATTTAATGTTTGAAATCCATTGCTTTAGGGTGTTGGCAAGGAGTTTTCAAGAACTATCGAGAAAGTCAAGATAAAATGCTGTATTTATCGTATTACTGTATTACTGCTCAGCGCTTTTGCCGTAGGACATCATTCTCTGATTACAAAAAACGTATGTGTTAAAATACTTAAAAATTACAAATTCTAGTAAAACATAGAGTTAATTAACGATATTCTTTATAATAATAAAATAAACTTTTCTGAAACAGGCACTATCACATCGATAAAACCACGTAAATATGCAAAATAGGAATACTAACTACATACTAAAGCACAAAAGAATTATAAAAGACCATTACATAAATGGTTTTAAGTGATTTTTTAACCCTTAAATGCTATGGCCAAATAGTAAACATTTATACCATGGCAGGGTCAAATCAATCCCTTGCCCCTTGTTTTTTTTTTCTATAGAAAAAGTCAAATTTTGTATCTTGTTTTAAGTTATTTTGTTTATAACCATTTTTATTTCATTTTTTAGCAACGAGTTAGGGTAGAGTTGGGACAGATGACGCACCTTTTTTTGTTGCGTGATAAAGTTTATAGTTCTAACATTGGGAGACAGTAAATAAAAACCACATTTAAATGTTTAAGTTTATATGTGAAAAATGTATTATTTGGATTCAATAAATCAGGTTTTCCTGTCAATAACATTTTTTTTTCTTATTATGTATTTGGCATTCTCACCCATCCTATATGGGTGTGTTTTTATACATAATTAAAAAAAAAAGTGAAAAATGTGTAAGAAAAATGTAAGTATTAAGCTCACATTAAATATAGGTAGCTTAAATAAAATAAAAAAAGGTAACGGAGAGAATTCTAGATATTATGAATTAAATATTAAAATGGCTATTTTTTAAAAACTCGTTTAGCACATAACATGCAATGTTGTTCATATGAGGTGCAGGAAAAAGCATCTCTCACATTTAACACATTTTATCCAGTCTACAGTGGTTGTTTGGTCGTACTTTAGGTCGTACTAAAACTAAGCAACCAACACATTAATTCTCATCAAAAATCTCGTCATCGGTGGAATCATTAATTGAAAAATCATCATCATTATCTGATGATGACGACTGACTTTCAACTAATTTGCGTTTGGCAGAATTAAGAACTCTTAATAATCTCATTTTCTCAGTGAGAGTGCTTTTTTTTTGTTGGTTTTGCTTCTGTTTTTCTAATTTTTTGGCTTCAAGCTCTAGTTTTTTGAGTCTCTTCTCTTTTTCTTCCAAAATGTTGATAGGGCTAGTTAGGTCTTGGGCAGACTGTTTTCTTCTTTTTGGATTCTTGGAAGCTACGATCTTGGGAACAGGAGAAAGATCTTCTAAAATCTTTGAAGGCGTCCAATCTGATGTACAAGCGACAGGTACTGCAGAATGATTGTCGATAGAAAGACATTGGATGTCTTGAAAGGGGAAGAGTTTGAACTTGTCAATGCTACATTGGGTGTTAATGTGGATTGAGGAGGACCAGGTTCTGAGCGTTCACTTGGTAAATGTTGAGAAGGTAGTTAATTTTCCTCGGCAGAAAGAAAAGCATGATCTGGGATAGCAGATGGTTTTAAGGGGTAAATTCCTGTAGCACGAAATCCTGACATTCCAATCTCAGTTGTTGCTGCACGTGTCCAAAAATCAGCAAGAAGTTTCCCAAAATATCTGCGTTCAATACGTTTTCCTAGATTTGCCCTTATAAATTCATCACATGCACGTTTAAAGTAACTTTTCAGTGGCTTAAAAAATGAGCGATCAAAGGGTTGTAAAAAATGGGTAGTATGGCTGGGCAGGCACAATAATAAAATGTCATTTTCCAGGGCAGTTTCTTGCATTTCATAGGAGTTCATATGAGAACCAGGACCATCTAAAATCAGGAGACACTTTCCAGCTGGCTTCATGGGTATGAAGCGATTTGTTAGCCAATCCATGAATAGCTCTTCACAAATATAAGCAGACTTTTTTCTCATTTTAATTATGGCTCCGGGCGGCATATTTTCTTCCCAAATGATGGCGCAAATCCAGAATTTTGTAGCTTTTTAATATGCTCACAAAGCTTTTTTTCAACATCCTCCCCCAAAAGTGATTTTCCACCCATTCCACCCTTCTTAAAATCGTTTTTGTGCATTCTAAATCTTAGCTTTTTAGCTTTCTTTCAGGAATATTATTTTCTCTTGCAGCCTGTCTTATTGAAACGTTTCTGACTCTTACAGCTTCTACAGCTTTTAGCAGTTCTTCTTCTGTCCATTTGCCCCTTGAACTTTTTCTAGGACCGTAAAATGTTGGCATTTTGAAGGATCTGAAAATAAACATTGGCTTAAAAAAGTAAACAAATTTTTATAAATTATCCGTCATCTATCCCAGATGTGTGGGAGAGATAACGCACCTATATTATTCTATATGTTATGAAGTAAACGCACTCGCCTTAATATATGCACGTTACTAACATAACCTAGTTTTTCCTACGTCAAGTATTTTTTTGGTTATTTACGAACTTTGGTTAAAATAAAATATTTTTTAACATGTTCCGAAACTTCATGGTACTTACCAATTAGAAGAATTATACTGCACCTATATTTTAACGCCTTATTATATGAAAAAACAAGAGTAACCGAAAACAGCACCAGCTCTACCACATGGCGTGCACGACTAATAAATTGGGTATGGTTACACCGTAATTTTGGCTCTGCGTCATCTGTCCCGGCGGGTCATAGAATAGAATTTAGTGTCCCACTCCGATATCCGGTACTTATTGGTGTGTGAACAATCGTCCTTAGTCTTAATCTAAATTCTGCCAAACACTATTTCGAAAAAATATTCTTAGAATTATCACTAACACTACTTACCCGGTAATAAACTCAAATGTACGGTGACTCTTTTTAGAGAAATAAAAAATGAAAACACGTAAGACGTTGGATCTTCCCAATACGCTTCACATCTGTACATAAGCGCTCGATTGGTCCCCACTTTTTTAAATAATACGAATAATTTACGTGTCCGCTATAAGGGACGCTATGTACTAAGGGGTTAAGATCGACAATAGCAGGGTTTACATTTATTCGTTATAATGACAACGTGTTGCTGTTGCGTATGTCGAAAGTAAGTCATCATTAAAGCGGTCAATTTATCTCATTATGATGATTGTTGACACCTTAACTATAGAATTTTAATACATCATTCCTTTTCATATTATTTCTTAAATAATATTTTTTCAAAAGCATGATGGCCTAAAGGACTAGGCAGTTAATTTCTGATCAGTATCACAAGCTACATTTTATGCGTCAAAAATACTGTTGATACAACAGTACTATATTTTTAAAATGTTCCAGACATGGTTGCTATGCTGGTCTATTTTGGACAAAAGCCTATTTTGTCCCGCAAAAAGAAAACTTTAGAATGACCGCAAAATAAACTTTTACAGGCTGTTATCGGAAAAGTCAAAATAAAACACTATTCAGTATTCACTATTCAGTAATCTAAAAACTAATTCAGGATTCACTATTCAGTAATACTGTTTTATTTTGACTTTTCCGATAACAGCCTGTAAAAGTTTATTTTGCGGTCATTCTAAAGTTTTCTTTTTGCGGGACAAAATAGGCTTTTGTCCAAAATAGGCCAGCATAGCAACCATGTCTAGAACATTTTAAAAATATAGTACTGTTGTATCAACAGTATTTTTGACGCATAAAATGTAGCTTGTTAGCGTATTAACATTTTTTTCATGGCTATAATGGCCAGCCAATGTATTTATTCGACGATAATACAATATTAACAACTTAAAAATAGTGCAAAAGTAGCTATTAATTACAAACAAAAATAAAATATGACAACTATTACTGATTCAATGTCGTACCTGACGTAAAATCCGAATTTTTTTAAAGATAATAAAAAATTAAAATTGAAATTAGTATCTTAAATTGTTTTTAGTCTATTAAATACCCAAATTAACTTTATGTCAATTACTTCATTTCAACTTATTAATGGGATAAGCCAATAAAAGGTTACTACTGTATTTTGTGTTTTAATTGTTCAACCATAGGTTCAATACTCTATTTGGCTACTGGATTGCAGAAATAGATGTGAGGAGACAATCAATAGGGAGGATATACATATAAATGATATGAACGATAGTTTTCTACAGCGATACCTAAAAACTTGGCAATTTTATATAACAGAAAATCAAAGGCTTCGGTTTTAGGATTTTCCCATTTTAAATTGTCATTTCTCACTATCTTGTGAAAAATAGGGCATGACAAATTTTTTATCAAAGTTGTCAAGTGAAACCCGCTACTACATTTTCTAAAGTATCTATTCCAAAACGTTAGAAAATTATTGTTTGTCTCTTATGCGTGCCTATCTAAAATGAATACTCTTGAAAATTTAAACTAATTTGAAATAGTAAACCTGATTTTATCGATATGATCATCACTGCTGTATTGTGTTTATTAGTTTATACAGTGCCAAAACACTAGCCTCCAAAGTGCAAGATCCTGAATTGAGTAAGGCATCTTTTCAGAAGCAACGGAATGGAAATTTAATACAAATAGTCAACCATTTTACATTATTCTGTACTTTTCCAAATAGTATAAAATAACCAAGAACACTAGCCTTTAAAGTGTAGAGCCTGAATTAAGTAGGGCATCTGTAAAATAACACTTTGTAGGACGTGTTGTAGTGTTTATAGACCACCCACAGGAGATATTGGTATGTTCCTGGACAAACTTGATTCTCTATTCTCCCAATTGTCTCTACACTCCATAGTTATATTGGCTCGTGACTTTAATATTAACTTCACTGATGTAAGCTTGCCATCATATCATACATCCCTTTTAAGTATATTGGAATCTTATGACTTGAAGATGCATGTTCTTTCACCCACACGTATAACATCCTCATCTGCAACTACTATTGATTATTTGTGTACAAATTTAAATGATGTGTCATGTAGAGTACTCTCATCTGGTATTTCTGACCATGAAGCCATTCTCGCTAGGATTCCATGCAACACTGTATTTCCTTCATCTCATTATATAGGAAGAATTTTCAGCGGAGCAAATTTTAATGCTTTTTCTTCTACTACAGCTTTGGTTAATTGGAATACAGTTGAAATGGCTCCTGACCCGTTTACTTTGTTATTTCATGTGCTATGTGACAAGATCAATCAGTGTTTTCCTAAAAAGAGGCTTAAAATGAAAAATAGAAAACCATGGGTCACAGCAGGCCTCAGAACTTCAGCTAAAAACCTCCGTTTTTTGGCTAGGCTGTGCAAGTTTACAACTAATGCAAACATTATTCTTTATCATCAGAAATATCGTAGTCTATACAGAAAGACGATAAAAGCAGCTAAGGTTAAATATTATAGTGACCGCTTGAATATGTCCTCAAATAGGCAGAGAGAATGTTGGTCAATTATAAATGACTTCAGGCATTCTCACAAGAAAGTTTCAGAACCAGTAGTAAGACCAAATAGTTTAAATGATTATTACTGTAATATTCCTCATTTATTGCTCAAGGATGTGAATACTAATATTGATCCTTTGCATTATATTTAACAAGTGTCAGTTCAAAATTATTTTTTCTTTTATCCTGTTAGCCTTATTGATGTTAGAGATGCAATTAAAAGCTTAAAAAACCATAAATCAGCTGGAGCTGATGAAATATCATCAAAATTACTACTCCTTTTGCCTGACTCAGCATTGAATGCCTTAGCTTCTGCCATAAACAATTCCTTTCATAATAGCATCTTTCCAGCATGTTTGAAGGAGGCAGTGGTTATCCCTCTTTATAAGGGTGGAGATGTAAGTAAGCCTTGTAATTTCCGTCCAATTTCTATATTATCTACCCTCTCCAAGATAGTTAAAAAACTTGCAAAAATCAGAATTTAATCTTTTTTGCAACATAATTGCATTTTATCTGCAAATCAGTTTGGATTTCAAACGGGAAAAGGGACTCATGACGCTGTTTTCGGCTTTTTGGAGAGTGTCTATGTGTCCTTAAATTCTGGAGAGTCCGCGGCGGCAGTGTTTTGCGATTTATCCAAGGCATTTGATTGTGTAGATCATGGAATACTGCTGTCTAAGCTCAATAATTATGGCTTTAGAGGTGTGGCATTGCAATGGCTGGAATCCTATCTGTCTAATCGTACCCAAAGAGTTACAGTATCTGGATGTTTATCCGATTCCAGATCCTTTAAAACTGGAGTACCTCAGTGTTCAGTGTTAGGACCACTATTATTTTTGCTCTATGTAAATGATTTGGGTTCATTAAAACTGCAGGGCAAAGTGGTTCAGTTTGCTGATGATACCACCATTTTATGGAATCATAGAGATTCTGATAATGTTAGAGCCCAGGTTTTTAAGGATCTTAAGATTTTATCGGAGTGGTGTGCTGCAAACAGGCTTGTATTTAATGTGGGCAAAACCTTTATTATGGGATTTAAGTGTGACGTTCAGGGCCTTATGTTTAGTGAAAACTCCCCCTTGCAAAACAAAGAAAGCTGTAAGTTCCTTGGTATTACCATTGATGGTCGCCTTCGCTTCGAAGATCATATCCTAAATCTTGCATCAAAATTATCCTCTGGATGCTTTGCAGTAAGAATGGCGGGGCATGAGCTGGGAGGGGTAGTTGCACGTTCAGTGTACTTTTCTCTTATTGAGTCCCACCTTCGTTATGGCTTGTCTTTTTGGGATTTAAGCAACAAGGGATTATTAAACCTAATTTTTGTGATTCAAAAAAAGGCAGTTAGATACCTATGTTCCGCTGGGTTAAGAGATTCTTGTAAACCTCTCTTTATATCTCAAAAAATTCTAACTCTTTTTTCTCTTTTTGTCTTAGAAACAGCTACTCTTATTCATAAATGTCCTAAACCTCCCTCTAACACTGGTCATATGACTCGCCAGGTTAACGATTTTCCCTTACCAATCCCTACACCCTCCCTCACCAAGAACTCACTTATATACCTTAGCAAAAAAATTTACAACCATGTTCCTCTATGTATCAGACAAATTTTAGAAGTTAAGAGATTCAAAAAGGAATTAAAATCACTTTTATTATCCAGGGCATATTATAGCCTTGACGATTTTTTTAATGATAGCTTTTAACCTGTGCTCTGACATCATTTTAGTGTTTTAGTTTTGTTTCCTGTTAAATAATTTAATTTACTTCCTCTAAATTCTGTTTTATTGACAGCTTTACTTATTTTTTAATGAAATTTATCAAAAAGATGCTTTTTTTTCTCTCAATCTGTTTTGTTATGATTAATTTTGGTAATGTGTGTAAATTTTATGGTAAAGTGTTTTAGATGTTATGTTTGTTTGAAATTTAAAGTGAATTTGGAATTTTTTAGTTTTTCGGATGCTTGTACACAAGATTTTGTTGTCTTACGTAATATAGCACATTTTCTTTCTTTCTTTCTTTCTATTTTTTGGGATTCGTTTATCTCAAAATCCTATAACTTTTTATTAAAACGATTAAGGTAATTTGATGTTGTAATTGACCTGACCCTGAGAGAATATTAAAATAATTTGTCGATTCCGTTTTGATATAATCTAAAATTTGTGACATTAACTAAAACAATATCTGGTACAGTGAAAGAAAAACCACCCTGACGGGAATTACATATAGAGATTAAAGATCTATTTCTAAAATTTCACAGAACCTATTACTATGATCTTTCAGCCTCACCACTAAGTTTAAAGTAAAACGAAAAATTCAATTCCTACAGCTACTTATTGAGCTGATCTAGACTTGAGTGTGTTTTTAAGTGACATAAATTTAATTATTTTCCTTAGTCCATCAAATAAATCTTTGTACGTATAAAAAAATTGTTAAAAGTTAGTAAGTAATCGCCATTCTAAGGATATAATATCTTTCGTATATGGCAAAAATCGTTTTTCTGCCAGTCTAAAACTTTCCAATCAATTCCCAGTTCTTTAACAGTGCTCAACTGTTAAAACATATCATAGTAGCCAACATCAAGTCTTCTTTTTAAAACATTTTTTAATCCGAAAATTCTATCCGCTTATACGACGCAATCAAACGATAAGGTTACTCAACGTCGTCTAACCTTTTTTTACTTTTTATGCTACGGAATAGTACTGTTAAAAATTTTTTAATATCGATATCAACCTCTCGATGTGTGTTCAAACGAGGTAAATCGTATTATTCGAAAAATTTCATGTACATTGGAAGCACAGCATAAAGAAACCAGCAGTCGCACTCCGCTCGAAAATGTAAGCGAACTAATAGCATACTTAGCCATACCGCAGCCATGTTCTCCGGATGCCGAGCTCACTGTTTATCGAACTGTGTTCATAGGTGTATCGCCTAGTTCAGCGCCGTACTTAGTTACTATTTTGATAGCGTTTTTACAAAGCGTAGCGTTTTTTATAAAAACTTTTGTGTGTTTGTTTTGGGATTTTTATTAAAATGGCTACAGAATCACGGGGAATGAGTCGTTGTGCGGCTGTTTTATGTAAGAACAATGCAAATAATTGTGATTTGAGTTTTTTTAGATTTCCGAGAGAATCAGAAAGGTAAGTACATAGCAATAAGTTATCATGAATATCATGATTAATATAATTTATAATAATTAGTTCGTATTATATAATAGAGAAAAAACAGATCTATGCAGGGTGATTAGAATCAAATGAGGTACATGGGGGGGATAAATATAGGAATAGAATAATCGGAAACCTTTAGAAATACAGGGTCGCGTAAATAAAAAAAAAGTTGCGTACTTGTGTGCCCAACAATAATCCGTTTTTAGCATATTTTTAATCAGTCTCTCTATGGATATACAGGATGACAACTATTTTACTACGATGTTGCGCTCGGCGGTAAATTTTTTTTTTACTTCAGGGCAAGGATTTGGGCAATTGCTTCTGGCAGAGAAGATTTGATAACAAAGGAGAACCTCCATACTCTTTCTTATAAAATTTGTGGGAGGCATTTTGAAAACAAGATGTTTCTAAACGATTTGCACAACAGACTACAAAAAAATGCAGTGCCCACTTTATTCGCAGAAGGCACATCTTCAGATTCAACCAGAAAAATATGCCAAGGTAAAAATTTTGAAAAATATTTACATTGAGTATTTTAAACTAATGTTAAACATTTTCTTCAGATTTAGATGAAGCTTTTCCACATTCATCCGATGTGACCTCTGTTATAACTTTTTCTCCAACGCTAGAAGACACATCTTCACATTCAACGAAAGAATTATGTCAAGGTAAAAATGTTGAAAATATTTACGTGCGATATTTATAATTTACTTTATACATGTTATTCAATTTTAGATGAAACTTTACCACAATCATCCGATGTAGCTTCTGTAGGAACTTTGTTTTGTGCACTAGAAAGCACATCTTCGCATTCAACCAAAGAATTATGCCAAGGTAAACATTTTGAAAAATATTTACATCCGGTATTTGTAACTAACTTTATTCATTTTATTCAGATTTAGTTAAAACCTTCCCACATTCATCTGATGTGGCTTCTGTTAGTAGATCTTGCCTCGTTACTGCCCAATCCCACCAAACTCAAACGGACTTAAGTTTATCATCAAGCACTCCAAGAAAAAATAGACTGAAAAGGAAGTTGAGGCATTTGGAAAACGTACGGTACAATTTAAAAAAGAAAATAGCTAGAACAAATGAAGTTAGTTCAGACAGTTTGTTAGAATCCATTACTTTGGAGGATTATGCAAAATTAACACATAAACTTTTCCCGTCCAAAGAGTTAGCTAATTTTATCAATATTCAAGTTAAACAAAGTTTCAAGAAACCTAAAGGTAGAAGATATTCGAACGATTTCAAAAATTATTGCCTCAGTTTATATTTTACAGGACCAAAATTATACAAAAATTCTTTAAGCGCTACATTTTGTTTACCAAGTGTTAAAACTTTACAGAAATTTATCATGCACATTATTTTGCAGCCTGGGATAAATGATTTCGTTTTTGAAACCCTTAAAAAAAAGGTTAATAGTTTCCAAAAGTTAGATAAATTATGTATACTCTGTGTTGACGAAATGAGTATTAAAGCAAACCTATTTTATAATACTAAAACAGATAAAATAATAGGTTTTGAAGATTTCGGTATTAAAAATAAAAGAGATTTCAAACCTGCTTTAGCAGCAACTGTTATAATGGTTCGAGGTTTGTGCAACAACTGGAAACAACCTATTGCCTACTATTTCGTTAATTCCACGTGTCCTGGTAAAAACTTAAAAGAAATAATTCTAAATGTCATTTCCAAATTAAATGAAATTACTTTAAGAGTGGTCGGGGTAGTATCAGATATGGGATCAAACAATATCCAGTTGTCTAAATTGTTAAATGTGTCTTCAGATTCGCCATATTTTTTCCACAATGAGTTAAAAATCGTTTTTCTTTTTGATGTCCCTCATTTATTAAAAGCGCTCAGAAATAATTTTATGAAATACAAGTTTATTATAAATGAGGAAATCATATTATGGGAATTTATCAAAACATTTTATAAACATGATAAACAATATTCGGTTAGAGCAACCCCCAAATTGACTGATTCACATATTTCTCCTGGAAATTTCGACAAAATGAAGGTCAAGTATGCCTCTCAATTATTCAGTAATGCAGTTGCTACTGGAATGAATCTTTATATTCGGTTTGGCCATCTACCACCCAGTGCAAAAGCAACTGAACAATTTGTTAGAAAAATTAATAATCTTTTCGATATGTTGAATTCATCATCGTCCACAGGACCAACAGAATATCACAAGGCCTACAATGGAGATATTGCACAAAAGAAATATCTGCTAGAGTGTTTAGACATGTTTAACAATTTGCATGTTTTAAACTGGAAAGGGGATGATATAACAAAAACAATCAAATGTGTTCATGGTTGGAAATTATCTATTAATGGAATGTTGCATTTATGGGACATATTAGAATCTAATGAAATTGGATTTTTATTGACTCGAAGAGTTAACCAGGACTGTTTAGAAAATTTTTTTGGGTCGGTAAGGCAACAAGGTGGGAACTCTGTTAATCCAACTTCCATACAGTTTATAAGGGCATTCAAAAAAAGCTTTTGTTTGGATATGATTCACTCGGGATCAGAAAATTGTGAAAAAGATAATACCGAAATTCTTTTGAAAATTGTGGACATAAGTAACAATGACATAAATGAAGCACCAATCGATCAGCCTTCAATAGATATGCCAACGGATTATTATAACTGTAATGTTCTGATAGAAAATTTTACTCGTTATATTTGTGGATATCTTATTAAAAAATGCCTATCAATTCATTCGTGTGACAAATGTGAAACTTACGCAAGAGAATGTGACGAAATAGATGAGAGCTCTTTATTTTGTTATCTAAAAGCTTACAGTCATACTGAAATTGAACCATTTGGAAGCCTCTATATGCCAAATAAAACATTTGTTCAATATGTCACATGCTTGGAAAATTTGTTTCAAAAAAATTTTGAAGACTTTTCAACTCAAGACAATATTGTGCTGAAATTAATCAATGTGTTTAATACGGTGGAATACACACATCCCTGTCAAAGTTTTCCCTATAAATATCTTGCTAAACTATATGCAAGGCTTAGGATATATTACACAATAAAACATATAAATATTCAATTTAAGGTTCCCAATAGAAATAGGAAACTAATTATTTGGAGAAATAAGTAAATGATATATTATATATTGTTCTAAATATTATTTATTGGAATAGCGTGATGCACAGTTCGTACAAACCTAAAACCTGTATAGATAAAAAAATTCCAACATCTACGAATTTTCGTTACGTTGCTTATTAAGTACCAACTAAAATAAAAGTATTAAATTTTGCAACTCTTTTTAAGCTCAGGAACACTGTTAAAATGGCGAAAATCTAAATGTATTAATTTACGTATTTAATCTAAATGTATTTATTACGCTTTACTATGGTATATTTAAGATATAAAGCCAAAGTTGCAGCTACTAAACACTATGGCAAAGTCAAATAAATAACTTTGCCAAAGTGTTTAGTGCTTCATTAATATTTTTTTGTGTAACTTTTAAGAAAAAAAATTTAACATTGTTGCAAAACTGTATACTACCTTCCATTATTATTACCAATAGTTATGTAAATTTGCAATTGTTTTCTATAACAGCAAGATATATTTTTGCCGATTTAGAAGTTAAAAAAAAATATAGGTTATAAAATTTCGCTTATGGAAAATCTTACATCTAGTTCTGTTGACACTAAGAAAGATTTATCCAAATTTGCAAATCAAAATATGAACAGCGTCAGTATATATTTCCCAAAACAGTATTAAAAGAGGGGTATGTCAAAAATTATTAATGAAGCAAAATAATTGACTTTGCCAAAGTTAATAGTTGCAAATTTGGCTGTATGGCTTAAATAACATAATTAAGTATCAATTAAAGTTGCAGCAATGTAATTTTTTTTTTTGGATTTTTAAGGAAATTATTTATATTTCTGCCATTTTAACAGTGTTGCCATATTTAAAAGAGTTGCAAAATTGTATACTTTTACTTTAGTTGGTACTTAATAATATAACAAAAATTTGCAGATGTTAAAATTGTTTTGAATTGTTGCCAAATATTTGTCTTTATTTATTGGTCTAAGAGTTTCTATTTGTTTTGAAATATTACTTTATTTGTATGATTAGTTTAAATCCTTAAACTACTATGTAGTCAGATGTTAATCTAAAAGCGTTACTATACAGGGTGTTAATTAAGTATGTACCATAAATAATTTAACAGGCGATTGTTTGAGTAATTTTAAGACAAAAAGTTCATATGAACATAGGTCCGCAAGTTCTCTGGCGGTGTTATTTATAACATTAAGGAGCTAATTTACCCCTAACATGATTAAATTTATTAGGTTCAGTGTAATCTCGAACGGGACCTGAAGAAATATTTGTCGCAAAAAAATTGGGGCACCTGAATTTTGTGCCATTTTTAATATCTTATTTGATTTACTCAAATACAAATACAACTTTTTCGTATCTTGCTTATTTTTCGAGAAAAAAAAAGTCCACTTAATCGCATATCCCTGGATCACACAAGGAATTTGGGGAAAAGTTTCTTTTGGAATTTATTATTAACTAAGCAAGATACGAAAAAAATTCAAGAGACAAAAAAGTTTTATTTGTATAATCCACAGAACATAATAAAAATTGCACTAAAGTCAGTGGCGTATATTTTAGTTGTTAAATTTTAACACCCTGTATATTGAGAACGAAGAATTTCTGGACATATGTTTATATGAACTTTTTGTTTTAAAATTACTCAAAGAATGGTCTCTTAAATTTATGGTACATACCTAATTAACTTCCTGCACGTATTCTTCTATATCGTCGTTGTTAGATGTAGAAATGCGATGTTTATTTTTGTTTAAATATTTTGTTAATGTATGAACTTTATTATTATTAAAAAATAAATATTTGTACTATGTAGGTATTTTTATTTTACAAGATAATAATATCTAAAAAAATTTTTAAGTCCGGCTCTAGCCAAGGCAAAAGCCGCGTGGACCGTAGCGAGTGTCAGCGGCATCCCTACTATAAGCAAATATGCCGCGCCTGCCTTAGTACACGTGCACCGAACTCGCTTATTCAAGCCAATGTATTTTTATTGAAGTGCGACTGCTGGTTTCTTTATGCTGTGTTGGAAGTGTGTCTTCCGAATGTCTTCTTTTTCGTGAAAAAACTGTACAAAGTCTCGGTCAGTATATAATAAAATTAATTCTTAAAATGGTTACATGTTTCGCTCAAAAAGTTGAGTAGTATCTTAGCTGAACTGACTAATGAATTAAAACTAAATGAAATGTCACGAAGCGCGTCCTTTTTAAAGCCCGATGGAACAGTTTCGAAATATTTAGAATTCTCTTTATTGTTTTTGCCGAAAGAGACCAATAATTTTAGGAGAATACTAACAGTCAAAGCAAGCAAGTATACAAATTCTAGAAAATTACAAATACAGGAATTTACAATAATATAACCTAAATAACATAAATTGGGGCCAAAATAGGGCTCCTAAACAAGATTAACTACTTAAAAACTAGACTATAGATGAAAATAATAAACCAAACGTAAGTAGAACCCTAAATAAACCCTGCGAATCAACTTTAACTACAGAATACTAATAAAATATAAGATTAAACGACTTACCTGTAAGGAAGTTCAATCTGTATTATATGAAGAGCCACGTCCTTATATAGAACACTAGGTAGTAATGTTTTCAGTTGCTACACTACGCACTGTAAAATAAAAGATAAGAGAAAAAACTACCTGTCCTAACCCAGACCCTTCGCTCTAGGGATCCTTCTCAAGTCACATCCCTAGAATAGTCATAGCTGACTATGTAAATTGTCTCTATATATACGATCGTCGTTAGGTTAAGTTTATCATTAGTTCCGTGTCGAAGCTCGCTGTTCGGGATTATTGTTCACCATACGTTTCTACTCCCAGTTAACCTTATTTTAATAAATGTTTTTTAAAAGAAGCTCCGTCGATCTTGTTATTTAACTGGCGCTGCGAACAGGATAGCGCAATTTCGTCCTTTATCGGAAGTTCCGTTGTGCGAAAGTGAATTTTAATTCTTCATGCGCTACCAAAAACATTGAACTGCAAAGGTGTTTCAACATTTTTAGTGGAAAATAGACAGATTTTTTTTCCAACTAAATATAGAGATTGCAGTTCTGCGGACATTGGTAAAACATAACCGTAGCTGTGTGTTAAACCATATCCTATCTAGACCAGTTCGACGTTATCCAGGCATAAGATTGGTACCATTTGAGAAAAAATGTTGCAGTATAGACTCTGTGGATCAAACCATGTCACCACTGTAAGTAATTGCCAAATTGCCATTTAATGTCTGACGCTTCTTCTCGATTGAGAAAAATTTTGTTAAAAAATAAGGTTGCTTTAGGGTTAAATTTCATTCATTCTGATAGCTCAGAAAACCCAGACGTAGAAGAAATTAATTTAGATAGTACTTTAACACCTGTGACACAGGAAACTTCTGAAGTTCAAGAACTTATTTCATTATTAAACAAATTAAATTTAAATAATAATACAATGGAAAATATTAGATTTTTCACTTCTCTTTTACCGATGTTCTCAGGAAACCAGGAACATCTAGAAAGCTTTATTAAAGCTATAGGTGAATTTTACGATTTGTATTACATTACCGCGACTTCTGATGATCAAAGAAAAGTTGTATTAGCTGCGATTAGGTCAAAGTTAGTTGATAGTGCACAAAGTTTCTTACTGTCACGCCCAGATTTAAATGACTGGCCTTCAATCAAAACAGAATTAAGAAAAAAGTTTGGTGATCCCGTGACATATTTGATTTTATTACAGCAATTACAATATATTAAAAGAAATAAAGGTGAAATGATTTTAGAGTTTGTTGAAAGATTAAAATGTTTTATGCAAAGAATTATCTGCAAAATAAATGCCGAAGTTGAACATGAAGCTTCAAAATTATTACTTTTAAGTCAAGCCGAAACGACATCATTTAATTCTTACAGCAAACTCACCACAAACACTAAAAACGATGTTAATGCTTAAACAACCTCAAACCTTAAATGATGCTTATGCTCATGTTGTAAATTTTAATATTATAGAGTCACAAATAAGCTTTACTAACCATTATTCTAACCTCCCAAATCCGAATTACAATCCCACTCATAGAAATACAAATGCAGGCCCACATAACCAACATTTCAGCGTAAATCATCAAGCCCGTGCCCCAGTCCCACCCCGTGCTCCACAACCTTTCCCTAGCCAACCAGTTTTTGTACAACCACGACCTATCCCAAGGCGTTATCCTACCAATGCTGAAGTCTTTGGCAATCAATCCAAGCCAATCAACCTTCCCTATAAACCCCCGCAACAGGACGCTCCAATCCCAATGTCAATCTCGACAGCTGGACCCTCCCGTATCTACCAACAAAGACCACAATCAGCCAGAAACACCAATTTTTTCCAACGTACTGGACCAAAAAACTTTATCTCTGAGGAATTATCCAACATCGAGACCTACGAACAGCCCACACCCTATTTCAATTCCGAAGACGGGAATACACAGAACCAACTGGAACAATGTGATTTTTATTCTGACAAAAATTATGAATCTTTCCAGCAAGAGGAAAACCTTGAAAATCAAGAAAATTTTCCATACCCAGCCTCGAATCAAGAGTCAACTTAAATAACTTAGCCCAGCAAATCGAATTACCTTATTTTTATTTACCTCAACAACAAATGACTGTCCTAATAGATTCAGGCGCCACCGATTCCATAATATCTCCAAAGGTGGCACAGCAATTCCCAAACAATTTTTTTTATAAGCCCTTTAAAGTAACATCATGTAAAAATACGTACAAGGAGAACAAAAATTTAGACATTTCACTTTTATCAGAGCTAGGTATTCAAAAATCTTTTAAAATGAGAGTCTTAACCTGGCACAATGATTTTAATGCCCTTATTGGGACAAAAGATCTGAGAGAACTCAATGCCCTGATAGATTACAAAAATAAAACTCTTACTCTTAAGAACGTCAAAATTCCATTCTCCTTAGCCTACAATAAACCTTTATATAGACCAATTACAAATATTAATAATCAACATCTAGTCATTCCAGTCAATTATGAAAAAGGAACAGCTATCTTGCCGTCATTTAATATAAATGAGCATGTGATCCCCGACTGTCTTATAAATGTCGAAAATGGACTATGTAAAATCCCAAACCCGAATCCCAATGTTCATGTTAATTTTCACCAACGCCTAAAAGTCATTCCTCAAGACCAATTTGATTTAATCAACCCACCTAAAACTACTCTAGAAAAATTTTATCCTAAAGGCCTTGACGTTCTTCACCTTGACCATCTAACATCATTAGAAATTTCGCAAATCCTTCCACTTTGCCATGAATACAAGGACATATTCTATCACGAGGACTGTGACCTTACATGTACTACCAAAACAAAACATGTGATTCGAACAAGCTCTGATCGACCCATATATGTAAAGTCATACAGACATCCCCCTAGCATGAACAAGGAAATTCAAGCTCAAATTCAAAAACTCCTTGACAATAAAATAATCCAACCTTCAATATCTCCATATTCCGCCCCAGTGTGGATAGTTCCCAAAAAAGCAGATGCTTCGGGTGCGAAAAAATTCAGAATGGTACTCGATTTTCGCCGACTCAACGACGTCACCTGCGAAGAAAAATACCCTCTCCTCAGAATCGAAGAAATCCTTGATAGCCTAGGAAAATGCGCTTACTTTTCCACTATAGATTTAGCTCAGGGGTTTCATCAAATGAGAATGGACCCTTCTTCTATTGAAAAAACTGCCTTCACGGTAAACAACGGCCATTATGAATATTTACGCATGCCATTCGGTCTTAAAAATGCGCCGGCCACATTTCAAAGAATGATGGATGAAGTTCTACGTGACTATCTTTACAAATTCTGCTTTGTTTACATGGATGACATCGTAATATTTTCAAAATCCTTAACTCAACATATCGACCACATTCGAAAGATTTTTAAGAGACTCAGAGAAGTTAACTTAAAAATACAGCTTGATAAATCCCAGTTTTTGTCAAAAGAAGTCTCCTTTTTAGGCCACATAATCACTGCCGAGGGAATAAAACCCAATCCATCAAAAATTAAAGCAATTCAAAAATATCCCATGCCAAAAACTCAAAAAGAAATTAAATCTTTTATGGGACTAGTCGGATATTATCGGAGATTCATCAAAAATTTTGCTAAAGTAACATTTCCAATCACGAAATGTCTTAGAAAGGGTAGCGAAAAATGCATTGGAAATCAAGAATAAATTGAAGCATTCTTAAAAAGCAAAGAACTCATTACTAATTCCCCAGTTCTTCAATACCCAAATTACAATAAACCTTTTAAATTAACGACCGACGCTTCAAATATCGCCATTGGTAGCGTTTTATCTCAAAACGACCACCCAATTGCATTTTTTTCTCGTACATTGAACTCCGCAGAGCGCAATTACTCCACCATAGAACGCGAACTCCTCGCTATTGTGAATTCAGTAAAACATTCTCGCTGCTATTTATACGGAGTAAAATTCACCATTGAAACAGATCATAACCCCCTTGCTTGGTTTTTGTAAAATAAAAGAGCCAAATGGCCGCCTTATCCGCTGGAGACTCCAACTTGAGTACAACTTCGAAATTAAGTACAAAAAAGGCAAAGAAAATGTAGTTGCCGATGCCTTATCCCGGATTGAACTTAACACCCATGAGATAACCGACAAGGACAATGACATACGGTCCAACGCCCGTAATGCTGACGAGACAGTTGCAAACTTAGCAGATTTCGATCTAGCAGATTTTGTCCTTAAGGAAAGATATAATGACCTCATTGAAAAGCAAATAATTAGTACTAATAACAATTTTCCGCCCAAATCCCCAACCCCTGCTATTGCAGAGGAAATTGATAATGATTGTGATATTACCGTCCATTCAAACAATGATACTCACGGAAAATTCCTACCAATATCAGAGCTACCTCTAAATTATGCCAGCAATCGTGTCGTAATAAACTATGGAGATACCTTCAAACACACCCTTACTAGACCGTTCAACAAGAGACACCACTACATATTTATTGAAAAGCAAAATAGACAAGAGCATATCCTAAAAGTTTTTAAAGAAATTATTAAACCAGACGTGACGACAACAATTTTTATAGCTAACGAAGAACTAAGAGTAGAGTTTCAACGACTTGTCTCTATAACCCTTAACCCATCAGCAAAACTAATTCTGTCAAACACTTACTTAACAGACGTCATAAATCCAGAACAACAACAGGAAATAGTTTCAAACTACCACAGAAAAAATCACAATGGCATCAACGAAACCTATAATAACTTAAAACAAAAATATTACTGGCCAAAATTAAGGGACTGTATTACCAACTACATAAATAAGTGTAAGATTTGTCTCCAAAATAAATATGAGCGACATCCCTACAGGATTGCTTATGAAGGACCACTCCTTGCTGAAAAACCCTTCAAAACAATCCACTTGGATATTGTTCAGTTTTCAAACTGCCAATTTCTTACCATCATTGATTCATTTTCCAAATATGCACAGGCCTATTATATAACTGATAAAAATGCAGTCACAATTCTCAGCAAATTAAGACACTATTTTTCACATCATAACACTCCACAAAAAATAGTAGCAGACCGCGGCAAGGAATTTCAAAATAACATTTTTGGAGAATTCTGTCAACTCTTCGGTATTGAAACCCACTACACAACACCCTCAAATTCTTCTTCCAATAGCCCCGTTGAAAGATCACATTCAACTCTCTTAGAAAAACTTAGAATACTAAAAATGGAAAATCCAGACGAAACTCCCCAAAACATTATGATTTCAGCTATACTAATCTACAACCAAAGTATACATTCCATAACTGGCTATTCTCCCTTTTCAATTCTATATGGCCTCTACATAAATGAACCAAGCTTTAATAATGATTTAACACTTTTTGAGCAGTACAACGAAAAACGCAAAAAAGAATTATTGCCCTTTTACGAACATATTTATAAACATGCACATGACAAACAAAAACACAAAAACAAAACAAAAATATAGATAACCCCCCTAACATAAAAATAGACCAAATAGTGTATAAAAGAAATCCTCTTAGAAATAAAATACATCCACCCTATATTAAAACAAAAGTTACAGCTATCGGCAAAAATAAAATAACGGGAATTTCTAAGAAAAACCCAATAAATACCCACATAAGGAAACTAAAGAGACTTAGGAAAACTCCCAATTCTTTTCAGACTCCCGATCCTGATCCTTCAAATAGTAACGAGCCCATACCAGGCCCTTCAGGTCTACAATCTACCCAATAATGAATATTACATTGAAGAAGTGGCTTCATCCCTTATTGTTAATAATTACCATTCTACATATATACCATTTAACATATCTAGTATTAAGTACACCTTATCCCATTTTCTTAGTAATGTATTAATCTTAGAACATATGGTGAATAATCAATATAATAATTTCACGAAAACGCAATTTTTCCATTTATACAAAGTTTTAAATAACACTTTTGATAATTATGCTAAATTTAATGTGTATAAAAGTGACCGTGCGAAGCGAGGATTAATGAACCTCCTTGGTACTGGTATCAAATTCGTCACAGGAAACCTTGACAATGACGATTTGCAAACTATTACGGAGAATGTAGAAATTTTGAAGCATAATCAAACGCCATGCAAAAAATCAATGACCTGAGTTCATTTGCAGGAAACGTCATGAATAAATTCCGAGAAACTATAAGAACTATCAATGAAAATTCAAAAACAATACAAAGCGAACTATCAAAAATTAATAATGAAATAATTCTAATATTGTCCATTCAAGATCAATATATCCAAATAACATCGTTAAATAATTTTTTAGAAAAATTGTCAAGAATTTTTTCTTTTGCACATTTGAAAACACTTGATTTAGAGATTTTAACAGTAAATGAAATAAAGAAAATCTGGGAATTTTTAAGTTTACACTATCCTGAAAATGCCCTATGGTCCATTGAACATTTCTCGGAATTAACACTTATTTGTAAAACTGGATTATTAATATTCGACGAAATGGCAATTTTAGCAATTAAAATCCCAATTTTTGAGAAAAATGCATGTAATCTAAATTTTGTATACCCGATCCCAAATAATCAATCAAAAATGTTATATAATCCTAGTAAATATTATTGTAATGACCTTTGGTTCCAAAACTGTATAGAGATTAATTCAAAATGGTTATGTTCAAATCCTCTTATTAATAACTGTAAATTACCAGAAAACTGTCAATATGTGAATGTTCTCAATAACTATCAAGTACATACGATAACGTACAAAAAGTCCTTACTGTTCTGTGCCAAGAAGGAAGAAATTGTTTACGAAAACTGTTTCCAGTTCCAAAAACTAAATATAGTAGGTTGCTCTCTTATACAAAGTCAGTGCGATGTAATTATTAACCATCACAAATATGCCTTGGTTATAAATAACGTATCTATAAAACAACTTCCAGATGCCACTAGGTTGCAACCATCAAATTTTTCTCTTCATTTGGCAATTGAAGCATTTGGAAAACCCTGCAAAAATCCAAGATGATCTTTTAGAACCTGTTAATTTTGATGAAATTATCTCGCAAAAAGAGACTCACTATATTATAGTTTTAGTTGTATGTATCATATTAGTATCTAGTATATGTATAGTACTATACCAGTGGAAGAAATACAGCTCCCTGAAGGCCATTCCAGTGAAGACGCTTCGGCAGATCATCAACGAGGACGTTGAAAAATCTGAGGGTGGAGGAGTCACATCCCTAGAATAGTCATTATAGCTGACTATGTAAATTGTCTCTATATATACGATCGTCGTTAGGTTAAGTTTATCATTAGTTCCGTGTCAAAGCTCGCTGTTCGGGATTATTGTTCACCATACGTTTGTACTCCCAGTTAACCTTATTTTAATAAATGTTTTTTAAAAGAAGCTCCGTCGATCTTGTTATTTAACTCTCATTACGTTGAAGTGCTAGTAATAAAAAATTTTTTTGGGGACTGGGAAACCTTTTGGGAGGGCTACTCTATATAAGGACGTGGCTCTTCATATAATACAGATTGAACTTGCTTACAGGTAAGTCGTTTAATCTTATATTATATTTCATAGCCACGTCCTTATATAGAACACTAGGTAGATGTTTAAAGTAACGAAAGTAAAAAAAATTTCCCTTTGTAATAAAGTTTTCAATAACTACAAGAATATATGTAAGTTTATTAAACTAGAAACCACAAGATAAAGTCTTTAACAAAATTGTAACACAGTGTAAGGAAAATTGTACATAATAAACTCTAACAACCAAAATAAAGTATTACCTAATAAAAGGCTAATAATAACAAAAATATAATTCTTCATAATAATAATCAAATATCGAAAATAACAACATTTCATACTTAGAACACAACATAAAGGTTCATATCTAAAGAGTCAAAATTTTCTTTCCATAAGATTCCACATTACACATAGGTCTGCAATAAAATTTTGCAAAAGTACCTGAATTAGGTGTCCACCCAGCCGCCTTTCTAATAGTTTCAATATCAGTACCACTTAAAAACCCTGCTGAGGTGAAAGCATGTCTAGTGCTATGGCTAGAAAAAATTGACGTGTCTATACCGGATGAACTTAAAACTGATTTAATCCACCTTGCCAATGTTTGATTAGATGCTTTGTGATATGGTTTTTTTAATTGTTATAAATAAACTTATAATATCACCTCTTAAAGATTCAGTCACTTTTAAATGTTTTTCTAAAGTTAACGCAACGCAAAGTTCTAGTTTCTCTATAAACCTAGAAATCTCTAAAACTGGCTGAGGGCGATTAGGAGCTGAAGTTTTTAAAAAAGCATCTATTGATATTTTAAAAAAGTCGTCAACTTTAATAATGTTAGTAACATTAATAGCAGCAATTGTTTGTACTCTATCAGAAGTAACTAGGGCAATTAAAGTTATCAGTTTAAGAGTAAGTTGCTTAAAAGTAAGTGTCTCTAAAGGGTATAACTTAAAGCCAAAAAATCTAATACTATTTTAGGATCCCAAGTCTGGTTATATTTAGGGAAAACAGGCCTTAGCCTAAAAACTCCTTTAAAAAATCTTTTCAGTATGCCATCCTTGTCTGCAATATTAAATAAAATTTTAAGTGCAGATCTATGGCAATTTAAGGAATTATAAGACGCGCCAAACGAATTCTTCATTTAAAAACGTTAAGATATTGTTTAAACATGGTTCAAATATTGGAAACTTTTTAAGCTTACAAAAAGTCCACCATTTTGTGAATAATGAATTGTACTGTTTCATAGTGTTTCGTTCTCTCTCCTTTTGTTACTTTTTACTAATTTTACTTATTTTTAGTTAACATAAGTTTTCTTTAAAGTTTAAGATATTTAATAATTAGTTCGGTAATACTTTATTTATTTTGGTTTATTTACATTGATTTTGCATATAAAAGTTTACTCGGTATAACACACGCGTTTCTTGGTAAATTGTTAATATTTAAACTCGACCTATCTTCCATTTCCTTACTCTCTTACTCCAATGTTCCTTCCATAAAGCCTTGCTCTTTTATCCTACTTTACCTTACGGACCCCTCGGGGCGAGAGGAGTAAGCTATTTGACCGAGGTCATACGCAAAAACTTAAAATACGGAACAGGTGTGCGATACCGAAAAGCAGTAGTACTACGGCAATTATTGAATCGGTACCTAAATTTCATGCGAGATAATACCGAAGTGCATCACGTCTTTGTCGATTTGATAAAAGCTGATTGGGGTGTTCCTTATATCAACATCCTTTACTTCATTTATTACTAGGGTAAGTCGAGTCCTTTTTTTTCATTTATGTTAAATTGTGTCTCTTCTTATTTTGTTTCTATTTTATTTCGCTCATTACATAGTCACTAGGGGTGTGCGTCGAAAACAGAGGGATCACTTATTTCAGTTTGACTGGAGCAGCGTCCCTATTTCTTTACAGTCTGGCCTTGATAACTTGATAAATAATTAAGATCGAGATAACCTTGATTTAAGTAATTAAATATATATTATAAACAGGCCCGAAACACATAGTATTCTCGCTAAGAGAATTTAAAAGAATCGGAATATGTTCTATATCTCTATATTTTCCTTTGCGTATAAGCTTGGCGGATAATCTCCCGACAACAAGGGTAATTCTGCTCTATAAGGGGTGGCTCTGTCTACAAGGAGATAAAATAAGATTAGGGCTCAGTTTGAAATATATTGGTTCTGAAATTAATAGTTTCAGAAACAGGGGATACCAATACTGAGTTTCCCAGTCAGGTAACACCACAATACCTTCAGCTTTGTCATCATAAATTTTATTTAACATTCTCCCAATAAGTGGAAAGGGAGGAAAAGCATAAAAGGACAAAGAAGACCAAGAAACAGAGAAAGCATGAAGATGAGAATACTTCGAACTACCCATTCTATTAATAAGAGAAATAACCGTTTTATTATAGCTCCTCAACAAAATATCGCAATTAGAGACTTCTTTGGCAAAACTTTGTACAGCTAAAAAAGCTGCTGTTAATTCTAGAAAATGTATCTGTCTATTTTTCTAAGAATGATCCCAAAACCCCTGAGCATACTTTTCCTTGCAGGCAGCACCCCACCCGTAAGTAGAGGCATCTGCAAACATTTCGATTGAGAAATTATTATGATGCATCTTATTTCCAGATAAATAGATATTTTCTCGCCACCATCTTAAATCTTCACGACATTTTTTATTTAATGAAGTAAAAGAATTAAAATTTTGACCTGATTTGCGTAAAGCTTCGGATTTAAATTTTTCTAATCGATTTGTATATAACCATCCTGTTGTAAAAGCAGGACAAATAGACACTAAATATCCGATTAACCTTGCTTAACGTATTTTAACCCTTTTAGATTTTTTAATTGATTTAACATAAGCTAAGGATTTTTTAATCTTATCATTGGGCAAAAATTTCTTGAATTTACAGTTGTCCAAATCAAAACCTAAAAATTTACATTTTTGGGAAGGTACAGATTGAAATTTATTCAAATTTGTGTGAAAACCTAAATCAGAAAGTAAGTTATATAGAAATTTTCTCTATATTCCTTTTCTGAATTATCAATTATTAAAAAATTATCTAAATAATTTACGGAAGTCAACCCTCTAGATCGCAAGAAAGACATAATAGGTTTAAACAATTTACAAAATACGTATGGCGCTGTGGATAAACCCAAAGGTGAATTTAAATAAATCATCTTTAAAATTAAATCTTAAGTTTTTACGACTCGACTTAGCAATAGGAATGTAATAAACAATAATACAAATAATAATACAAATAATACGCGTCTTTTAAAACGATACCGGCTATGAAAGAATTTTCAGATATTAAGTCTTTAAAATTTTTTAAATTTTCTAACTTTAAATGTTCAGTGAAAACAAATTTATTAAATTTCTTTAAATTTAAAACAAAACGGAAATCTCCATTAGGTTTGGGAACTAAAAAATATGGTGATAAAAATTCACCTTTTTTATGACTACAGCTCTCAATAGCCCCCAACATTTTAAGGCGATTAATACTGGCCTCTAATCGAGTAACCTCTTTACTAAAGAACCCAGCAGGTAAAATTTTACCCTGATGCGGCCTTGAGTTCAAAGGTATAGAGTATCCCTGAACGCAATTTAAAATTTTGGGATCTCGAGTAATTTTTTGCCATTTATTATAAAACAATCTTATTCTACCAGCAATAGGACTTGGATTTACCTGGTCTAAAACCTGTTTCGATTGTAATTGTATTTCCGAACTTTTATTCTGTCTGACTCGTGGTAGTATCTCCTCTTCGGATTCTGATGTCTGTATTCCGGCGTGTCCCGTTCTTCTTGAAACGATTTCTCGAAAACGGGCGCTTGAAGTTTAAATTACTGCGAGAAGTAGTGGGTTGTTCCAATTTCTTTTGGTCCATCTTCTGCCTTTGCAAACCCAATTTAAAAGAATTTTTCTTTCATTCATTGGCTGCTCTAGATTTTTCATTAAAATCTTCGCCGAGAGCCAAGAGTCCGTTTTTGCTTCATTAGCAACCTTTAAAGCGACTAGATCTCTAATTAAGGGATAAATTTGATGCTTTCTGTGCATGGATAGTAGAAATTGGACCTCAGACAATACCTTTGCTACATCGACCAGGCTTTTACTAATCTCTCTAGGGTTAATTATACTGTTATCCTGCCAAAAATTGTCTTTTTTGGCATCCATATTGCTTAAAACTGATACAATTTCCGGGTTTATTTTTGGTGCGTCAAAGATCTGGCAGTTTTCCGGGATTTTAATCTTTAAAAGATCCTCTCTAACCTGCTTTTCCCCCTTTAAGATATATGTTGACCATCTTTTTAGGATGTTGTTGTCAATTGGAGGTCCATAATTAGTGTCTTCTTTTGAAGGATCTACACCCAGTATGTCGTCATAATTTTTCTCAATTTGAACCACAACTGTTTGATCTACTCTGCCGGTATCTTCTTTATCTGATGACGATGAATCAGAAATAATACGCCTACGCTTGCGTACAGGGGGCTTATCATTTCTGCTAGAGCGTCGTTTAGAAACTTCAAAAAAACATTCTTCGTCGCTTGACCTACCTGAAGACAAAGAAAAAATCTTTTGCTAAATTTGTCAAGTGCCTAAAATCTACTTTGTATGGCATTAAGACATTTTAGTTACATACATAGCCAAAAGAGAATTTACTTTTGTACTACATACATAGTACATTGCATATACATACATATATGTATGACGATGACATAAAATATAAAAATCAATTCCATACACAATCAATAAATTTCAACAGGAAATATTACCTGTCCCAAACACAACACCGCATACACGGTTGTGAACTCCATATCCTTAAACTCGATGAACGAAAAGCTCAAAGCAAAGGGTTATTAAAGGCAACATTGTTGGCAACAATTTTGCCTTATTTAAGGCAACATTATCCTGTTTTGTCACATCTCCTTCCAATGCCAAGATACCATGAACTGCATACACAGCCGGTATCTAACGGCAACAATATGCGGTTCGAAAAAATGGGCTTCAAACATTCAAATAAACTGAAAATAATTATATTATGTACTTACTTGAGTCAGAAGATGAATCATTTTCTAAAAACTGTAACAAACGACATTTAAAACTCTTATTTCTCGATCGTTTCGGCATTTTATAACACTCTTAAAAGAACTGATAAATCAATAGCGAATCGCGGATAGAAAGAATACAGTGTCGCGTGCGACGCACTGAAACATAAGGCTTCTTTCAGACGGTACGGCATTGAGCCGTGCGCCGTGTGCGACACGACGCCTGCTTATTAAAGTTTCCGCCGTCGACCAAACGGCGTACTTTTTTGGTGACACGGCCTTGCCGTCGTTACGTATAGCCTCCATTTAGCCCAGTTATATTCAAAATTTCAAAATGGATAGTCTTCAAGCACTGTACCTAATTTTATGATCGAACGGAAAAAAAGGGTTTTTAAAAACAACACGTTTACAAATTATCACGACTTTTATTTCTACATGTACAGAGTCAAAAGAAAAAAAAGCTCACTGAAATGGGTTACAATAGTATTTATAATCTTAATATAAATGCGCTTGCATATATTCTGTATGATCATGGGTTTCCACGGGAACTCATGTGTGGGCGTAGTTCTCATAATGGTAATGTCTAAGGGTGTCTGCATATAACTCCTCCGCCCTTTAGAAAAGAATTCTGGGGTTTGCTACAGAATTCTGGGGTTGATGGCTGGTGAATTCTTTTGATGGTTGAATTTTTCTTTCTTCACTTGGGTTTTCCTGGTCTGGTTTTTTCCTTTTCTTCTGGGTGTTTTGCTTTTTAGGCATCTGTTTCTGTTTACAATTTAGTTTATTCCTATAAAAATTTATTAAGAGGAATATAAATCAAAGTAAAATTAATATATACATAGTGATTATCCAGCCATTAACGTCTGTATACATATACGAATTAATAGAGTTAATTTTTTGTTTTTGATTTTCAATTGCACTTTTTACTACGCTTAGTTCGTTTAAATTAACGTTATCTAGTTTTATAGGCTTAAAATTAATTACATTATTAGAAGTAGAATAATTAGGATTAAGATTAAGCTTAGGTAATAAAATGTTTTCAAAATTAGTGTTCATTGTAACAAAGTTGCGCAAAATATTATTCTTAATGTGAACTTCACAATCGGGAGTTAGTTCCAGAATATAGGTTCCTCTGAGGGGGATGTTTTCGATATTGTTACTGTATCTTTGAACAGCTACCGTGTGATTAGGGAATATAACAATCCATTTGTTGTCTTCCAACTTCTGGAATTTTTCTTTTCCTATATGCGCTGGGACTGGTTGGCAATTGGACAGCTTTTGTGAAAACTTTAGGAGTTGAATTTCACATGGAGAATCGTCGTCGGATTTCATGGGACTGGTTTCGTAGTAAAGGAATTCCTCCGGAATGATTTCTTTACAAGATTTCTCAAAAAATACATGATTTTGCCCATTTAATATTAAATATCTGGAAACTGGTATTATCATATTAAAAGAGTTATTATTCATTATCGGTAAAGGGTAAAGATGAAAATAGTTATATTTAGCTTTTTCAACTAGTGGTATATCAATAATAAATATAATTTCATTTCCCTTGCTATAGCTCTTAATTTCTAATATTTTTTCGAAAAGTAGAAGATTTTCAGCTTGTGGAACAAAAGGCAATTTACTTTGTGTTAAATATTTTGGAATTTGGCTAATTTCTTTCAAGAGCTCATTTGATTCTATCATAGAGTTGTGAATGATATTTATTTTGGCAAAAGTGATGGCTATCTCTATCTTTTCGAAGATATCATATACTGATTGAAACTGTGCAATTATTTGGGAAAGTAAACTTTCTAAAAATAGATAATTATAGCTGCCCATGTACTTTACTTCCATTGTACGGATAGTATTTTCGATTTGACCTATTTTATCCTTTGATTCTTTGTCAGGTTCTTTACATTATTATCAAATATTTTTATGGACGTTTCGAGCAATGAGATTTGATCTTTAACAATTGTTTTAATCTTTTCTTGATTATTGGATAATATTTTAATTGCATTATCGTATTTTTGAGCATCATCTTGATCTAAATTTCCGGTTATGGCTTTTATTACGGAGCCAAAGGCATTTATGAGGCCTCTTTTATTCCTATTTTAAATGAGGGATTTAATTAACTTAATTGTATGATTATTTTGTTTTCTAATGAAAGTGCTAGGTTATATGTATTTTGGAAACCTATTTGGTAAGTTGCTGAGACATCGGTTTGATTTTCAAAAATATCTTTTATTCGAGCGTACTGTTCTTGTAAGTAATAAAATTGTCTTGTTATGTTGGTTAAGTCAAATATTTGGATAAAAGACCTTAAATTTACTTTACTGTAGGCTGTTCCTAATTTTAGGGGTAGTAATCCAGGGTTGTCAGTCATGTCGTGGAATATGGGTCCCTTTAGTTCTCCGAATGCGCAGGAGAGGTATCTGAAACAACATTTGGCGGTTGTTTTAATTCTTTTATGTGTATAATCTCCTTTTTATCAGGATTATTTTTATGGATATTTCTACGCGGTTTCTATCTAATATTTTGGAAATTACATAAGGCCCTATAAATTTATTATTCTTTTTATTTCCTGTTAAAGGGTTTTTCTTAAATACAATTTGTCCAATATGAAAGATATCATTTGTATCTCCTTTTGTGTTAAGTTTTGAAATAACCTTTTCTTTATTTGTTTGTAAATTCTCTTTTACTTTTTCGTAAACATTTTTAAGTTTGTTTTTGTGATTTTCTGCGTAATCACTAAAAAAATTCTTTTGACAGAAATATATCATTAGGATCTCTGGAATTAGTGTGTCTATGTGTCAATTTAAAAGGTGTAAAATGTGTTGCACTGTGTATTGAACTATTGTAGGCTATAATAGCATAATCCATTAAATTTTCTTTATCTCGGGGAAAACTTTCTTTTAATAATCTTAGGTGTTCAATTATGGTTGAATGAAAACGTTCTACTATACTGTTCGATTCATGATGATATGGAGTAGTGAAATGAATTTTAGTTTTGTGTAAATTTAGGATTTCTTTAATCGTATCATTATTAAATTCTGATCCATTGTCGCTTATTAGTTTTTTTGGTATACCGCAATAAGAGAAATATTTAATTAGTGCGTTAGATATAGTAATAGCATTTTTGCCGGGTATCTGAATTGCTTGCGCGAATTTTGAAAATGCGTCTACTAAAGTCAAATAGATTTTATCGTCATAATAAAATACATCCATGTGTACTAGTTGAAAAGGTTTTGATGGTGTCTCTATTAACATAAGGGGTGCATATGGTAATTTTCGTGCGTATTTGGCTCTTTGGCAAATATCACAAGCATTAATATAGTCGGTTACAGTGTTCTTAATGCCTATCCAATAATAATTACGTTTTAGATATTCTAGTGTTTCGTTTATACCTCTATGGTTTACTTTTCCTTCGTGGTGGTTTTTCGTTAATAAAATTTGTTCTTCTTTATCAGTTATAGTATTAAGTAATTTAGTACATCTTAAGAGTTTTGGGCCATTTTCTGCAAAATGGTTTAAATAAACTTCATTAAATTTTTTATATAGATCATCTGTGTGAAAATAGATACAATATCTTTTGTTTAGGATAGTATAGTCCCTTAAAAACTCGATTATTAAATGTTCGTTATTAGTTTGAGGAATATGAATTGTTAGAATTTTATGGTGTTCGTAGTTGTCTTGGTTGATTTTTAATTTAGGATAAATATGGGGAAAAACTAATGTTTGATTAGTTTTGTTATTGATCATCTCATCGAGTATTTTTATTCCGTTATTGGTAGTTTCATTAATCGAAGAATGTTGCGTTTGTGAGTCGGTTTGGTCTAGTTCATTATTTATTATTTGACTATCCGGTGGTCTTATTTGTATATCAGATAGAATTTTTTATTTGTAAATTTTTCGGGATTTGATGACTGGATGAGGGTTCGTTTCTGTTCGCATTTATATTTGTTGTGTCTGGTAATTCATAAAGTGTAAAACTTTCTGCTACTCGTCGCAGGTATTCTAAGGTATCTAATTGGTCTTCGACATTTCCTGGGTTGTTAATCATTGATTCATTTTCTATTGCATTAATTTGTATCCTAGAAAGAGCGTCGGCATTTTTGTTTAGTTTGCCTTTTTTGTACACGATATCGTAATCAAATTCTTCTAATTTTAATCTCCAGCGTATTAATTTTGAATTTGGTTCTTTTAGTTTGGCTATCCATGCTAATGGTCGATGGTCGGTATATATTGTAAACTTTCTTCCGAATAAATACGGCCTAAAGTATTTACAAGCCAAAACTATCGCTAATAACTCTTTTTCAATCGTGCTATTTTGTCTCGCTTTCATTAAGAGTTCTTGAGGCGTAAGGTATGGGTTTATCTGAGCCCACGGTTCCTTGCGATAAGATGGCGCCAATAGCGAAGTTAGATGCGTCTGTTGTCAATATAAATTTCTTCGTAAAATCAGGGTATTCCAGTATAGGTGCGTTAATTAACAAATTTTTACAGATATTAAAGGCAGAAATAAAATCTTGGTCGTGTATTTGTGTATGTACTTTGGATTCTTTCTTTAAGCAACGCGTTAAAGGTTTTGTTACACGTGCAAAATCTTTGATGAATTTGCGATAATAGCCGACTAATCCTAGAAAGCTTTTTATGTCTTTTTGTGTTTTGGGTAAAGGGAATTTTTTATTGCTTCTATTTTATCGGGATTCGGTTTAACTCCGTCTCTAGTAATAACATGTCCAAGGTAGTTAACTTCTTTTCGCAAGAATTCCGATTTATCAAGTTGAACCTTGAAGTTGGCATTTCTTAGTCTAGTGAAAATTCGTCTTAATCTATCTAGATGTTCTTGTAGAGAAGTGCTAAAGATGACAATGTCGTCCACGTAGACTAGGCATTCTTCGTTTTGTAGTCCTCGCAATATATTGTCCATTACCCGTTGAAACGTAGCGGGTGCATTTTTTAAGCCAAACGGCATTCTTTTGAATTCGTAGTGTCCTCTTTCAGTGGAGAAAGCCGTTTTTTGTATGTCCTCAGGGTTTATTTCTATTTGGTGAAATCCGTTAGCTAAATCTAAGGTCGAAAAATACTGACTTTTTCCTAATTTATCGAGTATCTCCGTGATGTTTGGTAAGGGATATTTGTCATCTATCGTTCTTTCGTTTAGTTTTCTGTAGTCAATAACCAGTCTCCATTTTCGTTTTCCGGATGAGTCCATCTTTTTAGGTACGATCCAAATTGGACTTGACCATGGAGAAGCTGAGTATTGAATTATACCTTGTTCGAGCATTTTTTGTACTTGGTTTCTGACTTCAGATTTATGAACTTCGGGGTATCTATACGTTTTGGTAAAAATTGGTGTTTCGTTTGTTAAGTTTATCTTATGTTGTACTTTGTTTGTAAAGGTTAAAGGAATCTGTTCATAATAAAAGATATCTCGAAATTCGTAACATAAGTTTCTAATTGCTTGTTTTTCTTCTTGATTACAGTGATCGACACGAATGTTTTTTAGGTTATTTTTTAATAAATTATCCTGGATAATGTATGACTTATTATCATGTATTTGTTCACTATTATCTAAGTTTTCTAATTAATTTAATTCATTGAGATTTAATAATTCTATATTAAAAGTCACGTTTTTATCACGAAATTTCGTCACTATTAGTAATTACTGTTGTTATGAAGTAATTGTCAATTCGCACAATTGCTTCGGGTGTTTCAAGTTTGTCGTCGAATTTAATGTAATCAAAAATCGCTATGCCTTTTTCCTTATTGACAGGTAATTTAACTATTTGTTTTGTTCTACCGGGTATTTTGATTGAATATTTATTTGGACTTATATTTTCTTGGATATCAGATGTAAATTGGGTATTTTCTAGATCATAGACGATAGGTATTTTAGCAAATGGTGTTTTAATTTGTTTGTTATTAATATCTAGGATTGCTTTTAGTTGACTAAGCAAATCAACACCTATGAGACCATCATATATATTACTAAAATCGAAAATATAAAATTTATAATTTTCTTTAACGTTAAAAAGTTTAAAAGCTGGAATGGAAATTACTTTGTCATGATAGGAAATCATGTGTGCAGTTTGGATTTGAAAGTCTTCATTAAAAATAAATTTCTTAAAATATTTATGTGCAATTTCTGTTGAGATTAAACTTTTGGTACTTCCTGTGTCTACTAAAAATTTGGCGTTTATTTCGGGTATAATTATATATGGTAAGTCTGCCGAAGTGTTATTTAAAAGTATTACGTCGCTTCCTTGTTGGTTGGGTCTATAGTAAAATTTGCTGAATCGTTGTCGTCGTTTTGAGAATGTTGATGCAGATGCAGATGCATATTTTCGTTTTGTGTGGGTTGGGTAAAACTGCTTGCCATAGTATCATTTGATGATTCAGTATTATTTACATTGTTGTCGGGTTGATTATAATATGGATCATATTGATAAGGTTCTTCGTAATTTCCTATATAGTTATTATAATCATAATCGAATTCATGATCATAATCGTATTCATTGGAAATTTCCGTGTACCTCAATTGATTGGGTTTTTGTCTGGAATAGCCAGATGAAATGTCCATTGGTTCATGTAATTGTTGGACGTTGTTTTGATTCTGGTTGTTATTGAATCTATTTGGATTGTAAGCTTGATTAGAGCTGGGTCTATTAAAATAATTGGGTCTTTGCATAAAATTATATTGAGGAACATTGTTTCTCGAAAAGAAAGGGGATTGTCCAAAAACTGGTCTCTGAGCAAAATTATTTTGTGGAGCAATTTGCCTAAAAGAATTTTGATTAAAATTTGGGAAATAGGGTCGATTCTGGAAGTGGTTGGGTCTAAAATTATTTTGTGGAAAATTATTTTGTGGTTGATTTATTCTGGGAATGACGTTATGGTTATTTGGGAAATTAGGGGATCTTGCATTTCCACTATGTGAAAAGGGTATGATTCTTGGGGTCGGTCTAAAGTTATGGGTATTAAGGGTATTACTTCTTTGTTGACTATAAAGGAAGTTTTCTTCTTCAATTACAAGAGACATTGCTTTTTCTAAATTCTCGGGGTTCCTAATTCTAATATTATTTTGTAGAGTTCCGGTTAGACCTCTAATAAAAGTTTTTAAAGCTAGTTCGTCATAGTTTTTTGTTCTTAATTCTTTATCTGCTGTTGTTAGATTTAAAGTGTTTAGTTTAGAAAATATTAAAGTTCGTGCATCTTGACAACGCATACCAAAATTATACGGGGTTTTGCCCTTATTTGAAGATAATGTAATTAGATCCTGAACTAAACAATCAAGATTTCTTTGATCACCAAAACTTAATTCTAATGCGCTTTTTATATTTTCCCATGTTTCCAATTCATTTACTCTGGAACCAATCAAAGTTAGAGCTCTGCCAGTTAACTTTCCAATAATTGCCCTACTTATAAAATTGTTATGAATGTCATCACCTTCTTTATAGAAATTATTAATTAAACTTGTACAATTATTGATAAAAACAGCCAAAGTATGTGGATTTCCATCAAAATTAGGAATAGTATCCACATATAGTTTCAAAAGGGAATAGTTTACGTTAGTGTTATTGTTACTTCCACTAGTGCTGGCATTTGTAATTTGTTCCATACTAGCTTGATTTGTTGCCATATTTCTTAAATTAAACGCGGATTTAGTTTTATTCCTTAAATTTGGTAATTTATATTTTTTGATTAATTCCTGTAATGAGACGTCAGAATCGTCAGTATCGGACATTAAGGTGATTCGTTCAAGAAAATGAAAATTTATATTATAACAAAAATTCCTAAATCCTAGCTAATTCAAAAATTAAAAATTTCACTTGTCAAACGATCAAAATAATGTATATCAAAACAAATAATTCTTTTAAAAATTACTTACAGTAAAATGAAGATTCGTATCATTCTTTTGGATTCTTGCTTAACCTAGTGCCAATAGGAGTAAAGCGATGCTGTCTTCTGTATCCCTGGTCTTCCTAATCTATGCGTCCAATAGGAAAGAAGCGATTTCGTCTTCTAATCCCTGGTCAATTGTCAGATTTGCCAAATTAACCGTAGAAACGGAAACTATTCGCGATTTTTGTCGAAGCGTTTTAGCAAATCCTACCGACTGCGCCAATTTTATGATCGAACGGGAAAAGAGCGTTTTTAAAAACAACACGTTTACAAATTACTTTTATTTCTACATGTACAGAGTCAAGAGAAAAAAAAGCTCACTGAAATGGGTTACAATAGTATTTATAATCTTAATATAAATGCGCTTGCATATATTCTGTATGATTATGGGTTTCCACGGGAACTCATGTGTGGGCGTAGTTCTCATAATGGTAATGTCTAAGGGTGTCTGCATATAACTACCTTTATTATTTATACCTCAAAAAGAAAAAACGTTGTCGGCCAAGGAAGTGGTGGGTTCACCCTCTAAATTTGGCAAGACCAATTACTGGGGCATTTGTTACTTTATACCAAAACTTAAGAAAAGATGAAAATAAATTTTTTAATTACTTCCGAATGAGAACAACAAGTTTTGATGAACTCCTTAATCGACTGGGTCGTCTCCTTCGTAAGCAAAACACAAAGATGAGAGATGCTGTTTTGCCCACTGAAAAGCTAGCTGTGACATTAAGGTGATGATTATTATTAGAAGATTATTAAATTTTGTAAAATAAATTTTGAAGCGGTAGGTACAATATAGGTTAGTTTTATTAAAAATCTCCAAAAAGTCAGCGCCAATAAGGTAATTGGCTCTGACTCGTTTTTGACTCCTGGTTGAAGCAGGCTTTATATATGTTAGATTGTAGATTTCAAAAATAACTTTTTAAAAAAACTTTTATTTCAAATTACAAAAATAAAAACCGACATAGGTTTGTCTTATACTAAATACTTAATAATAATGATCTTAGAGCTAACAAGCAATGGCTTTTTATATAAACAGAAAATGCTGACTATCATGAAAACAATATGATAAGGTTCTTTCCACGGTCTTTTTAAACAAACAACAGCTAAGCATAAAAGGTGCTACGTTTGCTTATTCCTGGAAACGCCTACGGATCTGGTTGAGACGGTAAACATGTGGGTTGGCCTTGGTATCGGGTTTCATGGTATATTCTCATCTAACATATATGATATACAAATTTAGGCATATTTATTTTGAAATCAGTGTCATTCTAACCATAAATATAATGTTATAAACTTAAACTTATAAAAACTTAAAAAGTTATTTAAACATTTTATACTGAGGGGCTCCAAAAGTAGCCATCAGTTGAAAGATCTGACTCTAGGGTCTGATGAGTATTTGATGAAGGCGAAGGAGTACTACATCCTTCTGTTGAAGGTGACACTAGTGGCTGAAGTGTAGTGAGAATGTGGCGTGGCTGACAAACAAAGCTTTGGTCTTCAGTTATAGGTACTACAGTCAAGACAGAGGATCCGGGTTGAGTAAAACAGCTACTGTACTCAGTCAAAACTCGTTTAACTTGTGGTTGGTACCTTTGTGAGTCAGGGCGCGTTTCCAATCATTGTGAAGAATAATTCCGCGCAGGTTGAATGATTGTTTTTTGGTAAGGAGAAGGAACGCTGACATCCATCGAAGGCAATCGAGGTTGAGAGCGGTGAATGTTTTGAAGAATATTCAATACTCCCGTTTGAAACTGTATTGTTTCAGTCTCGTCAAGTTTTTTAAAGACTGGGAAGAATACCTTTGAAAAAGCTAATGTGGCGATCTTCTGGCTGTTCCAATTTTTGTAAAATAGATTTTTCAATATCTGTCATTTCAGATTCAGGTTTCTTTCGTTTTTGACTACTTTTAAAAGGAACTGGATTACAAAAAGCCTTATCATCTGTTTTGTTATTAAAATTTTGTTATTAAAGGCGACCCATTTTTTTTTCACAGTCTATACTAGAAGTTGTCGAATTTCTGTTTGTATTCTTTTGCAGAAAACTTAATTGGTCACTATAAATGTATTTTTTATTTAATTTTGCTGCTGAGCCCGTTCCCTTTTCATCATCCAGATTCTTCAAATATTTGACTTGTCGGTCTCGAATATTGGTCCACTTAGAAATGACAGATTTGCCTAAAAATAAAAATATGTTTACAATTTTGTTACTTTGCTTTAAATATAAATTTTGAATTACTATATTAAGCTTTTTTTTTCATGTCTCTATGACTTGATTTTTTTTTTCATTTCAGATACCTTGCAAGTGGCAAGTGGCAAACGCTGACATCCATCGAAGGCAATCGAGGTTGAGAGCGGTGAATGTTTTGAAGAATATTCAATACTCCCGCTTGAAACTGTATTGTTTCAGTCTCGTCAAGTTTTTAAAGACTGGGAAGAATACCTTTGAAAAAGCTAATGTGGCGATCTTCTGGCTATTCCAATTTTTGTAAAATAGATTTTTCAATATCTGTCATTTCAGATTCAGGTTTCTTTCGTTTTTGACTACTTTTAAAAGGAACTGGATTACAAAAAGCCTTATCATCTGTTTTGTTATTAAAATTTTGTTATTAAAGGCGACCCATTTTTTTTTCACAGTCTATACTAGAAGTTGTCGAATTTCTGTTTGTATTCTTTTGCAGAAAACTTAATTGGTCACTATAAATGTATTTTTTATTTAATTTTGCTGCTGAGCCCGTTCCCTTTTCATCATCCAGATTCTTCAAATATTTGACTTGTCGGTCTCGAATATTGGTCCACTTAGAAATGACAGATTTGCCTAAAAATAAAAATATGTTTACAATTTTGTTACTTTGCTCGAACAAAACGCATAAAAAATATTTTACGATGAGCGTATCTGCGACGAAAAAATATCTTGTAGCAAAAATGTTTCCAAGTGAAAGTTAATGTACACATAATATTGCGAACAACTAACAAAGGTTTGTGGGACTAAAAGATATTTCTAATGGGTTTTCGTGTGTATTTCCAAAAAATTTTATTATGAAATTATAAATGTAACATACAACATTTTATATTGGATTAATCCTCGAATTAATCGATAACAGACTTTTTAAATGCCTTAATTCTAATTACTCAAATTCTAATACTACTAGGTTAGTATAACGGATAACAAACAAATATAATAATATAGGTAATACAATACATACAGTAGTATATATTTAAAAACTACAAAATTAACAAGAAAGGTTATAACACCTTTAACACAAACATTAATCTATATGAAATAAAATAACCCTTGAGATTTATATCGAATATTGTATAGAGTCGTAATATATTATGATGTAACTATAAATTAACGGTATTATAATATACCTACGAGTAGTAGGTACTAAACATGTAATTTATAATAAGATCAATTTTTATTTATTCCTTAAACCTTGTATAACAGACCTTGCAAATGTATCTGCAGAGGCGGTAATTGGTCTATTATAAAATTTACAAAATACATTGGATCTATCTGTCCAGCATGCTGTTTGTCTTATTGTTTCAATATTTACCCCTGCCCTTAAAGCCGCAGATGTACTACCATGTCTAGTACTGTGTGTTGAGAAGTTTGCAGTGTCAATGCCAGCTTTATTTAGTGTTGTTTTTATCCACCTACTTAAGGTTTGGGCACTGGCTGCATGGTAGGGTTTCTTGTGTGTTATTAATAGACGCTCTACTTGTTTTGGTCTCAAATTATAGGTTTTTTCTATGTAAAATGTTAAAGTTGTTGCAACACACAGACTAGGTTTCTCCGGAAAAAAGGGAAGAACTAACAACGGTTGGAGCTTTTTATAACCGGAAGTTTTAATTCGATCAGGTATTTTTATTTCTATTTGACTCTTAGTTATTTTTATATTTTTAAGAGATATTTTGGAAAAAGTTTGAACTCTATGAGCAGAGGTAAGAGCTATTTAGGTCACCAATTTGAGGCTTAGTTCTTCAAAGTAAAACTTTTCTAGAGGAAAAAAATTTTCTAAATATACTAAAACGATATTAGGGTCCCATGTAGCTGCATAATTGGGACAAGGAGGATTTAAATTATATGCCCCTTTAAAAAATCTTTTAAAAATGTCTTCGTCTTTTTTATTTTCACAAAAAATTAGGGACATTGCAGCCCTGTGCGTATTTAATGTAGAAAAAGAAGTGTTCGTGTTTTTTATTTCCAAGAAAAACTCTAACAACTTATTAACATTATATTCAAACGGATTGAGGCTATTTTTGTTACAATATTCCCACCATTTCTTAAAACAATTATTGTATTCTTTAATAGTACTATCTGTTATTGAAGCTAATAATGTTGGGATTACTGCTTCTGATGTCCCTCTTTTAAGAAACGCCCCCCTCCGTATAACTTCCCGGCAACCAGGGTAGTATTTCGGAGTTGTACTAGTGTTGATCTAAATGGAGAAAGAAAAAGACCATCAAAATAGCGCAGCCTTAATGATTCGCTAACAAGTAAGTTTTTAAACATTGGGTACCAAAATTGGGATGGCCAATATGTCACTATTCATATGCCTAATGCTTTTTCAATTGTGTTAAATATTTGTCTTGTTTTTTGACCTCTCTGCTAAGACATGTCTCGATTTCATTGTTTAGCTTAGGGGGTCGAATAAGCTCACAGTTTCCTGGAGCAGGGTACTTCTCCATAATATTTTGAATGGAAACTTTTTCAACTCCTTTTACAACAAAATTCTGCCAACAAATTGCCACTTCTTGATAGATATTTTTTCCCATTTTTAGTTAGTAGTCTCATTTGGATTTTTCCCCAGTATATTTAAAAGATTTTCCGAGAGTGAATTTTCTAAAAAAGAAAAAACACGACTGTTATCGGAAAGTAAGAAATTAATAATTTAGCAAATAAACGCTCTAAGCTAAAGCTAAAACCGAATGTCCCCTTTTCTTTTCATTCGTTATCATCGAATTTTGAGCCCGTTTGTTTATCGGAACTCATAAACCATCTGGCGGCGTCTCTTTTGGTGTTATATGATGACGCTAGAATTTTTAGCGACGATAACACAACGGAATTAAATAACTTTTACTACAATATGAGTCAATTACTATAATATGAATAAAATTAAATGTTTGTATTTGATTTTGCTGTTATAGTAAGACATAAAGTCAAATTACTATAATATGTACAAATTTATATTTAACTTGGTTATTATACTAAGACATAAGTCAAAAATTACTATAATATTAATAATTTAAAATTTCTAATAGTGGTGTCAATAACCAATTTTCTTATTCGTACAATAAGACATAAAGTCAATTATTGTTATCTACTATAATAATTATGTAAGAAAAAAATACAGTAAGACATATCCGTCCATTCCTGTATTAAACAACATGGTGACTTCGAAGGCATGGTTCGAAAACGTAAACAATAATATGCTGATTGTGCCTAATTTAATTATATGTATTTACCTTGTACTGTTTCATGACTAGAGCCGTAGCCGATCGATAGCTCTAGCCTGGACGCTTATCCCCGCTTCCATCGATACCTCACAACAGAAGCCGAAATCATGCGAGGCGACGACCGCATCGCGATGGCAAAAATTCCGCGCTGGGGAACATATTTTGCGTTGATTCGAAATAATATTTTACTGCAGTATTATTGTAGTTTATAGTAAGATTCTTAGACTCTTACTCTTAAAATTCGGTATTTAAATTAGGTGGGTAAATTAACAATTTTATTTTTAACTTACATTTTACAATCTTAATTTTATTTAGAATAATGCCTACCTCTTGCTGCATTCCTGTTTAAGCTCAGAAAAAATTAAAATGGATTTTAAATTAAATAATAAATATTTGGTTTTTTTTGATTATCTTCGAAATCATTCAAATTTTCGATTGTTTAAATAAGCAACAAAAATTTGGCGTAGGTACCTACCTACCTAATTTTGTTTTCGGCATTAACATTTTTACGAAAAAGTAATACAGCAATGCAAAAACTTTCCCATAGCAACCAAGATAACTTACAAAAGTGTCAAGAATAAGTTTTTGAAAATTTGTTTTTTTCTCAATAATCTTCAAAACCACATAAAATATAATATATATATATAAATTATATTATATTATATTAATATATGGCATATTCTTTTACAAGTAAATAATGTGCAACCTTGGGGTAAATTATCCATTTTCGTATTTTGAGGGTAGACGAATTTGAAACACCGTTTATGTATATTTTTCCAATAACATAAATAATAAAAAATATTTAAAACATTTATCATATATCTATAAATACGTAATAATAAAAATAATATATAATTTTGTAAAATGTAAAATATTAGGTCCCGCGGTATCTCCACTTAGTCGTTCCACTGTACGGCGTGCGCCACCAAATCTCGGCTTCAATTTTGACGCCACGAAACCAGTGTCACGGCTAGAACTCTCGATCGGCTACGCTAGAGCTTAAATCTTCTTGTTAATTGTATTGTTCAAATCCTCTTTTCTTTGTTATCGGACGAATCTCTTCTTCACTTTCAGATTCTGAAGACGATATAATCATTTGTCTCACTATTTTCGGCATCATTCACAATTTTTAATCGAACGCACGTTAACTGGCCGGCACAAAATAATGCAATGATCGGCGAGTGAGATCACGGGCGCTGGTAAGGTATTTGTTTATCTTTTTTTATCTAATTTTTTTGTGCTGACTGGTATGAATTCTTGCATACTACGATTTGTAATAATCATAGAGTTTATTATTAATTATATTCATCCAGCGAAGGATAAATATAATTTCAGCATCAATATCTATTTTAGACCCCTAAATGATTGAGAATGTTCGAAAATTTATTGAATATATGCTTATGATTTTTTCAATGGAGTTCTAATGGTGTATATTATTTTAAAATTAAGAGAATGTAGGTTCTATCGATCAATTCTCGCACAAGGCTTAGTTCAAATATGACCTCCAGTGGTTTGTTGTTACTTACCAATTCAAAGCATTTTATTCCATAGAGGTATATGCGAAAATTCTGTACTAACTTTCTCTACTACTTTCCCATAATAAAGCCATTTTTTTTCTGTTTTTTTGTTTGTTGGCAGTAGCGCTTTTCGCAGTCCGACACAATATTATTGCCATAAGCAATAGCTCTTCAGGACAGTTATTAGGTTGAATTAGAAATCCCCCAAGCCCATCACTGGACTAGCATCGGCAATTACTTACGGTATTTAAAATCTTAATATCCCAAATATTTAATATGTCAATTCGGCGAACAACTCTTGCTCTATAGTACTTTTTCGGTTCCTGAAAGTCGTGTGATGATGCGAATATGATGTTTCATATTCCCGAAGTATTATGAACTGACTTGAAACACAATAGTGTATTTAATAAATAAATGTAAAATAACATACCTGCTGCCTTAGCTATAAAATTTTATTTATTTATTTATTTATTTTATTTATTTACACCACATAAACAGATTACAAAATCCAATTATTTAGTGGGAAAAATATCATAATTACAACTTAAAATTAACTATCCAAATACAAAACTAACGTACAATGAATAAAGATAACAATTTAATGAACTTAAACTACAAAGTTTACATTTTTTAATATTTCTAATGCTGCAGCTAAATATGTCACACTGGCTCTGCACAGCATTATTTATATCCCCAGCTCTGCGCAAGGGAGAAAATTTAGAAATATTAGTTCTGGCTCTTGCTGAGTAAAAGGTAGGAGGATTTCTTGTTAAGACCATTGGAAGGTGAAAGTTTAACATTCCCAACAAGTCTGGTGAGTCGATCAAGTGGTTTACCAATTTATATAAAAACTGCAGATCAGCTGATTTACGTCGAACATTAAGCGGTCGTATGGAAAATCTGTCAAGTAAAGTTTGATGTGGAAAACCGATCTCCGGATACACTTTGTCACATTTAAACCAGAGATATTTCAAAAATTTTCGGTGGACATTTTCGATATCTTGAATATGTATAATATTGTATAAATATATATATAATATAAATGAATATATATAATAATTACATTGATAAAAAGGAGACCAAACTTGCGAAGCATATTTAAGAATGGTTCTAACGACCGAAAAATATAATGATTTTAACGTAAATATATTGTTAAAATGCAGTGTATTTCGAATAATAAATCCCAAGATTTTATAGCTTCGGCTCACTATATCTGCAATATGTGGAACAAAAGATAGACTGGTATCGAATGTAATCCCCAAGTCCTTAAACACCTCTGATCTAGGAATAGGTACATTGTCTATAGAGTATTCATAGTGTATGGGATTTTTCAACAAAGTATATGAGATCACAGTGCACTTGGCAACATTAAGAGGAAGATTGTTGTTTTTACACCAGGTGTTTATGAGGCTAAAATCATTTTGAAGTACAAGGCAATCAGATATATTGTTGATTTTAAAATATATCTTATTATCATCAGCAAACAATAGACTTTCCACTTTAAGATGCTTGGACATATTATGAATAAATGAATCAAAAAATAGTGGCCCCAAAATTGAGCCCTGAGGTACACCAGATGTGCGAATTATTTTAATCGAGGTATGACCATAGCACTCAACATGCTGTATGCGTTTTGTTAAATAGGAAATAAAAAAATTATTTAACCGTGTGGAAAAGCCATAATATTGATCAAGATTATTTATGAGAATGCTATGGTCAAGTCGGTCAAAAGCCTTAGAAATATCGGTGTATATAACGTCTACTTGAGAATTTGAGTTAATTGAGTCAGCAATAAATTCGGTTATAGTAACTAAATTCGTGGTAGTTGATCTACCCTTCATGAATCCATGTTGGCGAATATCAATTATATTTTTCATGCGTGGATAAAGTATAGAATGCAGAGTTCATTCAAAACACTTTGAAAAATTATTGATAATAGTTATAGGCCGATAGTTTTCAATTTTATTTTTATCATTCTTTTTATGTACAGGAATAATTTTTGAAGCTTTCCATAAATCTGGAAATTTTTCTGATTTTAAAGACAAAAAAAAAAGGACCGTTAGGGGCTTGGCAAGTACGTGTGCACAATCAGAAATAAAAAACGCTGGAATCTTATCTGGTCCCACAATACCTTTAGGTTTGATTGTTTTTAAGGCACATAATACTTCCTTTTCTGTAAATACTGTTATGTTAATTGTGTCGGCATTACTATTGGTATTATTTTCCATATTAAGGGTATGGGTAGAAGTGAGAAGGGTATGAGCTTTGAAAGAATTTAGCAAATGCATCAGACATATTCTGGGGTAGAGTATTATTGCGTTGTGAACTTTGAATTAATTTCCAAAAACTATTGGGATCAGTAATCAAATTATTTTCTAGTTATGCACAGTAATTTGTGTATGAAAGTTTAGTATTATTTTTTACCTGACAACGTAATTGTTTAAAGTTATTTAAATCTTGCTCAAAGCCATATCGCTTATAACGCTTCCAATGATTAAACTTAACTTTTATATCTGAAATAATCTGCGTCGTGAACCAAGGAGGATAGGTTCGTTTCCTACGGGCAGTTTTGGGAACATTTTTATCTAGTATACTATACACTTTTTGGTAAAATTGTGTAACTGCTGTATTATTATCTAAAATATTACTTAAGAAGTCCCAGTTTACGTTAAATAAATCCTGGTATACAATACGTAGGTTTTTTAAAAATTGTAAAAAACATTCTCAATTCTGAAATTATTTTGAATTTTATTCCAACATTTTTATATTTTATTAGTAAAGAGGGATGAAAAGGGTCTTCTTTAATTAAAAAATCATAACATCTATCAGCTGTACAAACTTCAGATTAAGACGCCATAACCAAATCCAGCAGCCGCCCTTGGTGATTTTGTACTAAGTTAAGTTGATTCCAACTAAAAAAATCCATCATATTTAATATCTGTCTTAGTTTAGTACTTGGAAGAGAACCCTTCAGATAGAGGCTATATTCTGGCAAATTAAAATCCCCTAAAAGAATAATTCGTGAATTGTACAGGTAGACTAATGAAGAGAAATATTCGAAAATTGATTGATATATATCAGCACCAAGCCCAGGTGGTATATACATTAAAATTATATAAATTGAAGCACTTTTTAATAGTATTTTTACCCCTACAATTTCAAGTTTATTTTTAAGATCATCTGGGAGATGCATTCTAATTGTCGAAACGGCATATTCTTGTTTAATTGCTAACAGAACCCCACCGCCCCGATTCTGATTTCTCTCATCATAGTTTCTATCACACCGATAAACAAAATATTTATCTGAAAATAATTTCGAGTCCAAAATACTATTATTCAGCCAAGTTTCGCTAATAGCGATATATATCAACTTCACTCAAACTCACTAGTAAGTACGGCGTTACAGAAATCTTTAGTTTTCGATCGAAGACCCTTGGTACACGGCCTCCTCTACTTATCAGGCCGTGAACAGCTCTCTTATGCAGTGTTGCCAAGTGTAAGATAGAGGTCTAAGAATTTTTGAAGATAACTAAAGGATTGAAATTTGATTTTCCCATGGTGGTTGGCAGAAAAAAAGTAAAAATCATTAATCTGTTTGAACAGTGTAACTTTATTATTTCTTAGTCATATGTATACATATATAAGACTTTTTTTTTTAATTTATGAAGAAGCATAAATACAATAGGGATAATAGAATTTGCCACAAGCTTCTATTTTAAAATTTTATTGGAGATTAGAGCCAAAAAGAATAACATTTCATTTAAATGGCATGTGATATTGTCACAGATTTACAGAATACAGATGCAAAACTGATCGAAAATACGCGTGCAAGCGCCAGACTTCAGACACGCCTCCTGGGTGATGGATTTCCATCACCCGCCTAGTACGGTGGCAAGGGGTTTAATTTGCTGCAAGCCTCCTCGCCGCGTGCTTCTAATTTTCTTTGCGTAGTACGCGTGTTTATGATTAATAATTAAATTGAAATAATATATTTGTATTTTTTTAATATATATATATATATTATGTACAGTAGTGGCCATAATTATAGCAACAAGTACATTTTTCCTTCAAATTATATGATGTGGTAGATTAGAAAAAAAACTGGTATATATTATGATGTATTTTTTACAAAGCTTTTTATTTATGTTTATTTTTTTGTTACTTTATAAAAGAAATAAAAAATGGGAATTTTTTTTAGGAAACGGGTTGGACAAAATTATAGCAACACATTTTAGAAAAATCAATTTATTTATTCTCCAAAGTCAAAATAAGATTACAATACAATAATATTCTTCAGTATTTAGTATAGTACCCTTTAGCCCTTATAACAGCAATGCATCTTTTTGGCATGGATAAAATAAGTTTGTTTATAACATCATGATCGATTGACAACCAAGTATCCTGAAGAGCTTCGAAAAGTTCTCCAGCATTTTTGAAATTCCTGGTTCTACACCTGTTATCCACAATTTCCCAAAGATTTTCTATTGGATTTAAATCCGGAGATTGAGATGGCCACTCAAAACATTAATTTTTTCATCATGGAGAAACTCTTTTATTAGCCTTGAAGAATGTGTTGGATCATTGTCATGTTGAAATTGATATAACAGCGGCATATTTTCTTCAGAATAGGGTAACATAACATTCTTTAATATATCCTTGTACATAAATCGATCCATAATCCCTTCTATTCTGTGAAGAGGTCCCATACCATACCCCGAAAAACAGCCCCACACTAAAACTGAACCACCACCATGCTTAACTGTAGGAGAAGTGTACCGAGGATTAAATCTTTTGCCTACAGGACGTCGAACGTATGCAGCACCATCACTTTTAAATAAATTGAATTTTGATTCATCGCTAAAAATAACTCTGCGCCACTGATCAATAGTCCAGCCCCGGTGTTCTCGAGCAAATTCAAGTCGGGCTTCACGTTCTTCTTGGAAAGAAGAGGCTTTTTTGCTGGTCTGCGTCCAAACAACTTATTTTCAAATAGACGCCGCCTTATGGATCGTTCACTAAGATCGGAACACCCACTGCCATCCAAAAGCTCTTTAATTTTTGAAGAGGACAAAAATGGGTTTTGCCTGAAAATCCGAACAATCATTTTGTCACTTTTTTTTGAAGTTTTCCGGGGACGTCCCGAATTTTTTTTGGGTACTACCAGCCCTGTGTTATTGTATCATTTCACTATACGTGATACAACTGATCTGTGAAGAGCAAAATTTTTTGCAATGGATGACTGTTTGATGCCTGACTTATACTGATTAATTATAAGTTGCCTCACTTCAACAGACACGGTTTTACCACGACTCATACTATTATTTAAATAAGTTAATAACTACCAAGAAATCACAATATAAATTGTTTCAATATTGCACTTCAACAGATTGAAACAGCACTAAATTTCAAATGTTGCTATAATTATGACCAGGTGAAATATTTGCAATTACAAATATTTATTGTCAGCAAAAAAACAGGTAGGCTTTTTTTTATTTGAATGAGAAATTTTGTTTAAATATTAAGAGGCCATCTAAACCAGTGGCGTACTTTTACGATTAAAACATACATATAATAGTTATTATTAAATATTAGTAAAATTCAGATTTGTTGCTATAATTTTGGCCACTACTGTATATGTATATATTTTAAGACTCCGGATATTAAAATAATTCTAAATAAATGCGTACATAAACTATCGGAAATTGGATTATATGTGAAAGGAGTTACAGATATGGGCTCAAATTTTATCCAGCTTGCTAATTTACTAAATGTTACACCAGAAAATCTAAACTTTAGCACAGGTGATTTTAATCCTATATATTTTTTGATACTCCTCATTTACAAAAAGCAACAAGAAATAATTTAATGCAAAATACATTTTGTTTTGAAAACAAATAAACATCCTGGGACCATATTGAAAAATTCTATATAGAAGATAAAAAGCAACCTACAGATACGCGCCCAAGCTTAGTGATCTCATATTTTTCCATCCAATTTTCAAAAAATTAAGATAGCGGCTCAAGTGCTTAGTCGAACGGTAGCTTTTGGCATGCAAACTCAGATGACTTTGGGCATTTTGCCAGCTGAAGCTGCACCTACCATTGAAGTATTGAAAAAATTCGATAAATTATTTGATTTATTAAATTCAGTTGTTACTTATCCCAACCAGTACAAAATTGCATTTAAAGGATTAGATTTTCAAATATCATATTTAAATGATGGATATTTTTAGAAAACTTGAAAATTTTTAACAGAAAAAAAACAAGATGTAACTTTAAAATGTAATAGTAAAGGCTGTACTAGCACTTTGGCAGCAACTTTCTAGTCTGGGCTTTAGCTATATTAAATTGAGAAGAATCAACCAGGATTGTTTAGAAAATTTTTTTGGCAGTACTAGACAACGACAAGGCAATTCCATAAATCCAATAGAATTTGAAAGGGCTTTCAGAAAACTTTTTTGTCAAACTTTTTTGCATTCAAATCACATGAATTGTGCTGACGACTTAGGAATGAACAATTTATATGCCTAATATATAAATTTGAAAATGTTTTTGTTAAATTATTTGAAACAAATTGCAATAAAGAAAGAATTTCACAAAAATATTTCGAGATAATGAAAAGCATCAATTTTACTCACCCATGTGATAACTTTCCTTTCCAGTATTTAATAAAATTATTTATACGACTTAAAATATTTTATACTTTAAAATTCGTCAACAGAAATTTATCATCTGCCAAAAAATCAGATAAAACTGAAAGAAAATTAAAAATTTTGTTTCATCTTTAATGTTTTATTAAATAAGATCCTTAAATCTGTTAAATGAAATAAAAATGTACTCAAGAACCCTTACATTCTGTTTTATTTAAGCCTATTTTGACATTATAAATGCATTATAATATCCCAGCCAAATTATAGTGCAGGACTCTATCCCTACAAAAAAAAAACTTAAAAATGCATTGGTGCGGCCAGTCCAAACCATCCTTTTCAAGGGCATCGAATATCGGGAGCTTATATCCGCGATCTTTCGCAGCTGGTATTCTGTAAATCTGTGATATTGTAAAATACAGTTTAAACTTAAGGCAGTCCCAAATTTAAATTGAATCTATAGAATTTAACAAAAAAGAATGCGGTATAAAAATAAAAGAGTTTTTCTAAGTTAATCATTTTTTAAAGGTGTTAAGTTTTCTTTTTTGTTTTTGGACTCAACTCTTGACTCAACTTTTAGAGCGTCAGATTGATTGTTCTTCTTTTTTATATAATCATTAAGCAAAATGTTAGAAAATATTGATAATAACATGATAAGTATATTTTTATAATCTTTACCACAAATACATGGACAGCAAAAATCATTTAGCAGAACATCCTGGGATACACTTGAATAGGTAAGATTATATAGAATGTGTTTTTGATTGCAGGTATTTAAAAATTCATATTCAGTGGCGGTATCATTTATGATTTTTTCAAAAATTGCACACATGAAATAGAACGGTTTTAACTATATCCGTAGGAACACTTAGGCCACCACGTTGTAAATAATTAAAATATTCATTACATGTATTTGTTCCCATACCTTTAGTAATGAGAGAAATACAGATGTTACAATTTAGCTTTTTAGTAATTTTAAAAGAAGCATATCCAGCTATGTATATTTGAGCAGATGCATCTTTTTCATACTCTTCTAAATAGGATCCTGATTCCATATGTAAAAACATGACAGTCAGTATTTTGTGAAAGTGACCAATCAAGATTACTTTCATTGCAACAGTTTTCAGTATGTTTCTGTATTTCGGAGAGTGAAAATGAGCTACCAGTAGCCTTCCGGAAAATATGTTTAAGTCTTATTTTTTTTCTGCATTTATTATTTCATCGAAACTGATATTGTAATTACTTCCACCTAACAGCCTATATTTACCAAACCTTTTTTCTAATTTTGCAGTTGTAAATGTGCCAGGTAAAATATAAGAGATTGCAAACTTTTCAAAGGAGTACTCCATTATTTCTAACAAAACACAAGTGCTATGCCGAAGGGCTGAATAAGTATCTTTTGTTAATTTACCATTAAAATTAAGTTTTTGCCATGTATCTAACCATAAGATGAACTTTAAAAAAAATTCAATGCGAAAATCATTCATATTATAAAAAGGAGCACACCACTTATTTTTTTTTAATTGTGTGTTTAATTGTACTTGTATTATTAACAATATCCCACCAATTTCTTATAATCTCTAAAAAGGAAGCCATATCATGTAAATTATATTCTTTTAATGAAGAAATAGTAGAATAATCACAAATATTGTCTGCTAAGTACACTTTTTGCCTTTCAAGATTGTTAGGATAAACTGTTTTATAGTTAAGTTTAAATGCTTTTTTTATGACTAGATTTTGTTCTTTATTGTAGATGTCTTTAATGTCCTGAAATTTAGCATACTTTATTTGATTGAAATTGTCAAATTCGGGATATACAAAAGTATTCTTATCATTTTTTAAATTCCGCCAATTATTTATAATATTATTAAATATATGAACAAAATCATAGCTCACAAATATTTTATTTTGGGGAATGTCAGGGTTCGGAAAATGTGTTAAATTATTTGTTAAATTTGAAAACATTGACCGATTAATTCTATGGTTGTCTGTTATTATATCTAAAACAGTAAAACCACATTTTTGTACTAAATAAATTACGTTTTTGGTGACTTGGATCATTTAAGAACCTTTTATATTGTGTACTGGTAATAATTTAACAACTTCACAAAAATGTTCAAAAGCAGAACATATCATAAAGGTCAAAATAGTTGTTGCCAATGAACTGTCATTAGAGGCGACACCAATTAAATGTTTTCCTCTATAATCTAATCTTTTAGCAACATATACCTCATCTGACTCAAAAGTCAGATAAATATTTCAAATACCCATTGGTACTTTTATCATTTTCAGTCGTATTAGGGTAACTATTTGGGGCCACATCTAAACTGGAAGAGAGGTATTGAAGATATCTTTTTGTGGGTAAATTAAAATAATCCTTTATTAAATTATATGCACTTGGGGAAAGTGTATATAACATAAATGTCATAATTATAGTATCAGAGGTGTATCGTTTCCTTTTTAAAATTAGTAATTTAACTTGATTAATTAAAATTGATAAAATGTTGTTTAAATTATTACACTCCTGTGTCCGCTCTTGTGGGTCATAGTCGGTCATAAAGCTATCTGACTTAATATCAGAAATCGCAACCAGTTTTTTGGATGCCTCATTTAAAAAATGCAAACATTTTTCGAATCAATCGAATCTAATCGAATCAATGGCACTCAGTATCTTACTAACAGGATTAGAACCCAGAATTGGTCATATCATTCGAGCAAGTAACCCAAGAGATCTTTTAGAAGCCCAGGTTCGCATAAGACGTGAGCTTTAACTGTCTTACTTTGAAAATCAAAAAGCTGTTAAACTGAACCCTCCTAAACCAATTTCTAATCAATCAATAAACAAAAGACCCAATCTTCAACCACCCAAATGTCATTCATGTGGCCGCATTGGTCATTATGCTAATGAATGTCGCTCACAACAACGACCAAATTATTTTCAAAATGGCAACAACAACAATTTCCAAAGACCCCTCTTTAATAACAATCAGCCTAATCCTATTCAACAAAATAGACCCAATAAACAAAGACCCCACTTTTCACCTTCTAACCCACAACCAACTAATTTTCAATCACGTCCTTCAGTAATACAAAGAAATCCAAATTTAAATCCCGACAAGTTTAGAGCCCATTTTGTCAATCGCGATCCTAACTATGAATATAGCTACCCTAATAACTATTATCAATCACACGATAGATATGATTTTCGACCCGTTACTGAATTTCCCGGAACAGAATTTTATGTAAACCCCCTTTTAACAGTTAATCCTAAAAACTTATACTACATTACAGACGCGACAAATACCTTAAAACTATTAATCGATACAGGTGCAGGTATTTCAATATTTAAAGAAAATGCCGTGAAAAATTTTAAACAACGTTTTCCCGAAAAAGTTTCTATCCAAGGTATTACCGCTGAAAAACTTCTTATTACAGAATCGACCCTTGTACCCTTTAAAGTCGGAGACCCTCATAAAGTCTATATATACAATTTAGATATTGATTTTGACGGAATCTTAGGTCTTGATTTTTTGGAACATTATAAATGCACTATTGATTTAAACAACAAACAATTAATAACTTATTTTAAAACCGTGCCACTTTACAAAATTGAGAAATCTACAGAATTTAAAGAAGAGGGTTCTTCCTCTAAAAGAAATTATCCAAATAAAATTAATATTCCAGCCAGAACAAAACAAATATTCAAACTTAAATGCAATCTCTCAAATACAGACGCTATTTTATCTAGACAAGAAATCGAAAAAGTCCACATCCCTAATGCTTTAGTTCACATAAATACAAATGGTGAATTTTTTACGTCAATAGTCAATGCTAATGCTATCCCCAAAAGTATAGAATTTTCCGATATTCAAATTGAACCTTTTGTTTTACATCCTATTAAATTACAATACTTCTGAAATTCAATCTAATTTTCCCAGCAATCGAATTAAGAATATTAAAAACCAACTTCGCACAGAACATCTAAACGAAGAAGAAACTGAACTTATTACTAATCTTTGTCTTGAATACGAAGACATATTTTATCTCGAAGGCGATATACTTTCTTTCACTAATGAAATCAAACATCAAATTGAAACAAATAATGCCAGGCCCATTTTCACTAAGTCCTATAGATACCCTCGCGTCCATAAAGAGGAAGTAAAATCCCAAGTAAATAAAATGCTAGATCAAGGCATTATCAGGCCCTCTATTTCCCCATGGTCCTCCAGTTTGGGTTGTGCCCAAAAAAATGGATTCTTCTGGAAAACAGAAGTGGAGAGTAGTCATCGACTACAGAAAACTTAATGAAACGACCGTGGATGATAAATACCCACTACCCAACATCTCTGATTTACTTGATCAACTTGGAAAGTGTCATTATTTCACTACACTTGACCTCGCATCTGGTTTTCACCAGATAGAAATCGACCCCAAAGACATTCCGAAAACAGCATTTTCTGTTGAAAACGGTCATTATGAGTTCATCAGAATGCCGTTTGGTCTTAAAAATGCCCCGTCCACCTTCCAACGCGTCATGGATAATATCCTCCTTGGCATCTTAAATGAACGCTGTCTTGTCTATATGGACGATATAATCGTTTACTCATCCACAATTCACGATCACATTAACCGACTAACCGATGTTTTCAAACGCCTAAGGAAATCCAACCTTAAAATTCAACCAGATAAGTGTGAGTTCCTTCGAAAAGAAGTAGCTTACCTTGGCCATTTGATAACACAAGAAGGAGTAAAACCAAATCCCGAAAAAATTAAATGCATAAAAAATTTTCCAACATTTGCCAAAATTTCTAAACCATTAACAAGATTACTCCAAAAGGATGTACCTTTTGACTTTGATGCAGATTGCGGACATGCTTTCGACGAGCTCAAAAATGCGTTATTTTCAGACCCAATTTTAATATATCCAAATTTCGATGAACCATTCCTTCTAACCACTGATGCGAGTGCATATGCAATAGACGCTGTCCTATCTCAAGGCCCCGTTGGCAAAGATTTACCCATTGCCTTTGCGTCAAGAACACTATGCAGTGCTGAAACAAAATATTCCACCATTGAAAGGGAACTCCTTGCAATTGTGTGGGCAGTAAAGCAATTTCGTCCATACTTATATGGAAGAAAATTTACTCTAGTCACTGACCATCGCCCTCTCACGTGGCTCTTTTCAATTAAAGACCCCGGAAGCAGATTAGCACGCTGGCGTTTAAAGTTAGAAGAATATAACTACAAAATTATTCATAAACCTGGAAAAGTAAACAAAAACGCGGACGCCCTTTCTAGAATTAAAATTAATCATTTTCAAGATTGCTCAAATTTTCAAAAGAAGATTTCAATTTTCGCTTCAAACGAAGACGATTCTGACTCAACCCTAAGTGCTGATGAAAAATCAGATGAAGTAATAGTAGACGATAAAAAAATAACTGAAGAATATAATAATTTTGCCCATTTATACGAAACAACATCTTTAATTGACTACTCTAAAATCGAAATTTCAAATGAACAACTTTTAGAAAATACTCATAAAAGAATAGTCACCTTTTTTTGGCAAAACAAACTAGAAGAGCTTCATCATAAAATATTAGATGATATCTTTGAAGAAGACGCTAACTTTGGAGCAAACCAAATTAATATATTTTCTAGCAGATCTGTCAAAAACCGAAATTAATCTAATAATTCTTCTTCCTTTCGATCCTGAAATGGTAGTTCAGCATTTGTTTTACGTGATTTATACGGGACAAAATAAATTTGATATGTCAATCACTTATTACGTCGAAAACCGCCTTGAATTACCTATTTTAGAAATTTTATCTTACGTTTTCGCCGACAAAGACATTAAAATCAAAATTTGCCAAAATCTCATTAAAACTCCCGACGCTGACAAAATTCCCCAAATTCTAGATCATTACCATCGCGGTAAAACTAACTTACACCGTGGCATAAATGAAACGACACGTCGAATAAAAGAAAAATACAATTGGCCAGGTCTTTCAAAAGACGTTGAAAATCTTATAAAATCATGCGAAACCTGTCAAAAAGTTAAAGCCTGTAGGAAAAACCTAAACAACCCTCTTGTAATAACCGAAACTCCTAAAACACCATTTGAACGTATTAATCTCGATATTTATGAATACCCAACTAGAAATTACGCACTGACCATAAGAGATGAACTCACTAAATTTACGCAGGCATACCCTTTAAGTGACAAAACTGCCAAAACAGTAATCAACACCCTTCTATTATTCTTTCAACATTATGGCACTCCCTTAAGGATCCATGCAGATTATGGCCGTGAATTTGACAATATCCTTATGAAAGATCTTTGCGAACTCTATGAGATAAAACTAACATTTTCTAGTGTAAGCCACCCTCAATCCAATGGCTCAATCGAAAGATTCCATGCAACTTTAGGAGAAATGATTCGGGCTAATCAAGCCGAAAATCCAAACGATCACCCTTTCAACATATTACCATATGCTGTTATTTGTTATAACAACACAAAAAATAAAACACACGGATTCACACCATATGAGCTTATTTTTGGGCATACGTCCTCCAGACCTCCTGAAACCATCTATAATGAAAAAGCTTTAATATCTAAATATGTACGAGACTTAAGCAATCGAATGCAATACTTCTATAAAGTTGCACGATCTAAAACTGATAGAAAAAAAGAAAAAGCTAAGGAACGTTTTGATCAACATCTTTCCCAAAACCCTCCAAACTATCAAGTAGGTAATAAAGTATATATTAAAGAATCTCAAATTGCAAATAAAGCAGCGAATAAGTTTAACGGACCCTTTGAAATTCTCGAAATTCTTAAAAACTCAGCAATTGTATTAAACCCCCAAACAAATCAAAAATAAATTTTGATAGAATGAAACCCTATCATGAGTAAATTCTCTTTCAGATTCTTCGGACTGTTTCCAGTCATCCTTTGCCAATATTCCATAACACCGATCAACAATACCATTGGAATCTTCTTTCACGAAGAATCAAAATTAAAAATTTCTAATAACAAATGGACCCTTCTTGTTTATAAAGATTTAGAACTAAAAAAAAATGCAATAGAAAATAATGATAAATAACTAAACAACCTGTTAAACACCCTCGATGAAGACGTACCTCGAATGTTAGCTTTTAAGACGGAAGTCCAAACTCACGTTAGTCTTCTTAGACAAATATCAAACTCCATAAATCAAAAATACTCAGACATTATGGTTGACACACGCAAATACATTTTTAGAGAAAAACGTGGATTAATAAATGGTATGGGATCAATTTGGAAATCCATAACTGGAAATCTAGATGCCTCAGACGGTGAATATTTTAATGAATGGATAGACAAACTAGCACATGACGAACATGAACTAGAGAACCTCTTAAAAAATCAAACTTCCGTAACAACCTCAGTAATAAAGAACTACCATGCAAACACTAACGCCACCATCCAAAAACTTCAAGTTGACGAGGAAACATTTAATAAAGATATAGAAGAAATTAGGAATTCAATAATGGATATTTCTGATCAGCTTAAATACTACTCATCCCAAATCGCAATTTTAAACATTTGTGAATCATTAATGGAGAGCTATTCATTTATTGAAAACTATCTTAATGATGTCATAAATGCAATAACTTTCGCAAGATTAAAAATACTACATAGTTCAATCATCACCCCGCAAGACTTAATTGAGTCCTTAAAGCATATATCACAATCATTACAAACCAATAACCTTCCATTACCAATCTATCCTTCTAGTGTGGCTCAATATCTCGATATAATAGAACTACAAGCATACCAAATAGATTCTAGAATAATTTTTGTTCTCAACATACCACTGGTAGATCCTGAAAAATATACTTTGTTTAATTTGTATCCAATTCCAATATTGGATAGTCGAACAGGTCTTCATCATATTTTAACTACATCATATAAACACATTGCGCGAAATGATGATTCACTGTTGTATGTAACAATCCGGAACCTAGCAACATGTAAATCTCTTGGAGGAAGAACAAAACTATGTTCCAGTATTCTTCCATATCCAATAGACACAGACGCCATCTGTGAAGCCCAACTTCTCAGACAACTAAGTAATCTACCCAGGACATGCCAGACTTCCATAATACTTGCAAAAGATTACAACATCCAAGAAATTAGCCAAAACTTATGGCTAATAGCCGTTGCTGACCCTCTTCCCATAACAATCAAATGTGGTACCAGAGATATCGTCACGAAAATCACTAACAACAATACACTCTTGAAACTCCAACCTGAATGTAATGCATTTTTTGGCAGCACGAGAATCCACGCCCAAAAACAGATTGACACATATGACAACATCACTTATAGCAGTCATCCAGTTATTATACCCTATAGCTGCTGTGACCACATACCAGAAAAAATACATTTGCCCGATTTGAAACCACTTAAACTGAATAAATTGAACGTAGAGGACCTCAACATAGCACAACATAAGCTAAACCAATATTCTGACGAACTGGACCGGCTCATAAAGCAACCTTTTGTTAACAAACACATAAGCTGGTTTACTATTGTAACAATAATCTTGATTGTAGTATTACTCATCCTCTACATCACCTGTAAATGCAAAAAACGAAGAAATCTCAAAATAGGAATCGCCACTTCAAGCGATGACTATCCTCCTTCACCACCTAAGCATCCAGGCAATACTTTTACCAGACAATGGAGGAAGATCCTTCCCAGAAGAAGACCAAGCATCCATATTGGAGATCTCGTAGAAGAGGGAGAAGAACTAGAGCTCAACCCGAACAAACAGATGTGTTAAAAAGTAGCTGTCACACATCAACTTTTTTTTTAATGGGGGAGCTGTTATATCCAATTTTCCCACAATAAATGTCACCTTCACAAAGTCACCCAGTCCTTGGTTCTCACCGGATCAAATAACACTTATCTAAACCAGAGATAAGTCACTTCCCAGACGCCGGATCAGCAGACACCCACACACACGGTCAACCAAGATGCCTGTTCCCACTGGATCGGCATATTTTACGTATAAATAGGATAACAAAAACTATTGTATAAGATTTTATTAGATTAGACTCTTTAAGTTAAGTCATGATACTGTAATTTTTGAAACTTATAATTTTATAATAAAAATATTTTTTTAAAAAAGTAATTTTAAAATCAGTGATATATCAGTGATATTATATATGTTTATAACATATATAATATACACTTTGTATAAACTAGACGTAGGCGGATGCATTGGTTGCACAGATACGATTTAGTTATTAAGCGCTTTTTAATTATAAATTAGGATACCTTTAAGTTTAACCAGCTCATTTGTTAACATTCTTGCTGTCAGTCGAAATAAAATTATTTTTTTTTAAAAATTGTTTTGAACCTCACGAACAAAACTGGCGCAGTCGGTAGGATGCATCAAGCGTGATCTGATCAAATCGTCGCTTTTGTTTTAACAATTAATCGTGCATACCCAAATTTGAAAAATAAAAATTTCGCGAACGATAGTGCGTTTCAGAGGGCTCAACGACCAGGAAAATACGACCTATTGGTACTAAGTGAGGAACAGCATCGTCCAATCCATACTCCAGGGAAGAGACAGCATCGCTCATCCTAATAGCGTTTTATATCTCATTTCTCCAATAATAGACACGCAGTTAGTTCAGTTTTACTTTGGTTTAAATTAAAAATCTTTGAAACTAATAATGAATCATTATGTAGTTTTTTATCTAAGTAAACCAACAGGGATATGGCCTCCTAGTAGACTCATAATTAAATGTATAAGTAAGTTTATAACGAATTTCCATTGTTTAGAAAACCTACAAAAATAATTAAATTTAATTATTTTCTGTAAATTTGTAGCCCTGCAGAAGAAAATAAACATTTTCGAAAGCTTGGTGGTAATAAAAGGCATTGTATTTTAAAAACACCTCTCAACAGCACTGATACCTCAAGATATAACCCAAAATATAACAAAATATAAAAAGTGTTTTGATGTTTGATGATGTTCGGGAACGTAGTCATTATAAGATGCCTTAGAATCTGCTCTTGTGTTAACTATCTAATTTAAAGGTTTCTGACGCGTAGAATATAATTATTTTCTTTGTATGAAGAGTCTTGCAGTGGTCACAGTGCTTCGGTGGTGCTAATTTACTAGCTTGAAATGGGACTTTTGAGTGAAAAAATCGTATAAAATCTTTAAGCGCGCCATATTTGTTTCCATTATATCTCGTAAACATTTTAGGACTGCGTTCCAATATACTAGTTGTGTTACACTTCATTGATATTCATCACCATGGATCCTGCAGTTTATTAATGGGTGAGTAACGAGCTTATATGCTTATTTTACTCGTAATCTCATTAAAATAACGTTTATGGGCAACTTCAACTACAATGGCTTTATGTGGTTTTTGCAATACCCCTGCTAGTTCCGGCCGTAGCAAACCTTATATAAACTGTTATGGCGGATGTAATAAACGTTTTCATGTTGACTGCATGCGTATCCCTACAGAGGCAATCAATCTTATACCCGCTATCCCAGGACTTATTTGGAGATCCAAACTGTCGTAACCTTGCTCTTGATAGTGCTAATAAGACGATCAAAGAATCTATCCAAAGTCATTTTGCTTCCTTTCAAGACTCTTTTCTGCAGACTTTAGAAGCCAAGATCGACGAAAAGTTACTCATGGCGCAGCAGTATACCACACCAATGCCCACCAATGCCTCCCTAAAACCGAGTTTTGCAGATGTGTTAGGCAGGTCGACTCAAATAGTCATCAAACCAAAAAATCAACAGCAGGACAATAGTCATACCAAGTCTGACATTTCAACTCACATTAAACTAGCTGACCAAAATATTCAAATAAATAAAGGAAAGCATGTAGCTGGTGGGGGAATTCTCGTTACTACCGATCCAGAGAGTGCACATAGGATGAAAAATCTCGCTGCGGCAAAACCTTTCCTTTTGCTCTACCAGACTTACCGTTCAGACTACGATGTACGAGAACTGAAGTCAGCCGTGCCAATTTTACGTATTGTCGGATTAGCTCAGCATTATTCTAATAGTGATTTAGAATTTATTTTGAAATCAGAAAACAACAATTTTTTTAATAATACCTCTGACCTAACTGTTACGAAAGTATGGCCTATACAAAATAATAACAATATTTATCAGGCTGATCTGCGGCTAGATAGTGTCACATTTATGCGATTAAAAGAGCATGGTAAAATCGTTGTTGGCTTGCATAATTGCGGTGTATATGATTCCACGCATATCACACGATGTTTTAAGTGTAATAATTTCCGTCATTTGCTAAAATTTTCCAAAAATAATATAATTTGTCCTCTTTGTGCAGGGTCTCATGATGTTAAGTCTTGTAAATCTAAGTCAGATCAATTTAAATGCAGTAATTGTTCTTTTTTGAAGAATAAATATAAATTAGATATAGATATAAATCACGCTGTTTGGAATTATTCTGTCTGCCACTCATTTCAGGAGGCTAATAAGAAATACGTAGCCAATATCCTCGGTTCCACTCTGTAGCAATTAAAGTCACACCAGCTCCCCTCTACTTATTATGGTTCTCCGTCAGTGTTATCTCATTCACACGATTTAAATAGTACCGACTTACTTGATTCTCAACACCAACATTCTTACAATAACCTTTCGATTTATTACCAAAATACCAAGCACGGCATAGTTGTATAGACAATATGCCGTGGGCATAGCTCCCGGCTCCGTTCCCCACTATTCAGTGTTATTATTTTGGTTATGATAATTTATCGGGTCGAGAGCCGGGGATTCTACTGAAAAACTTGTGGTATTTGTTTTAGTTTTATTTGTCTTTTAATCGTTTAATACTTTAAGATCGGTAATAAGTGTTTGTGATCTTTCGCGGTTACCTCCAAACAGCTGTGCATGTGCAATTTCAACAGTAAAGTCCCATTGTTTTGTTTACCTTCAAATAAGCTTATTTACATTTGTTTTTTTTTGGTTTTTAGTGCGATTTTAAAACATTACCCCTTCCTAGTTACTTACCTAAGTGTTGCTTAAAGCCGTGTACTTATATCTACCCATCCCTAGAAATTAAAATTTAAAGAAGAATTTAAATTATTGATTTATTGATATTTTTACTTGCAAATATTTATATACGCGAGATAGTATAGTATTGATTTGATTGCTTAATTTTTAAACCTTAAATTTATCATTTCTGTAAGTATTTATTTGTATATTTTATATAAATATATATATATATATATATATATATATATACACACTTCTTTCTATCAAGTCGAGATCCGATCATATCGTGGACTACCTGAGATCCACCTGAAGCCCTTAATATATGGAAGCAATAATTTGTTAATATATTTAACAAAGTGGTTCAATTAATGGGATCATGAGAGGGGTAGATTTTTTTAACCCCTTTATATATACCCTGTATTTATATCAACCCGAGATCCACTAAATATATGGTGAAACTCGAGATCCGACCTTGTATATCATTAAAGTCACCGCATAACGCGAGATCCAACGATGTTGCCAGATCAAATATTGCCATTTTGTAAAACAAAATTAGGTTTTGTTAATCTTTTGTGTTTACCTATAAACTATTTCTGTATTAATACAAATGGAAATATAGAAGAACGTAGAGTAACAACGAAAAACGAAAAAAGAAAGAAGTAATCAAAGAGGTATATACTGTGACGATAATGTAGCTGACGATAATTAAGTAATTTAAACAGAAAATAGGACTATATTTTAAAAATCTTCCGCTAATATTTTATATTTCATTACGGCTATATGTGCTAGATAGGTGTGCCACAATATTAAGGGAAGAGGTCGGATCCCATAAAAGTCTATGTGTTCGGATTGATGATTTTTTTTTCTTAATGAAGGCAAACTAAACAAACTACTAATTTCTTTTTTTAAATTAGTTAAATATATTAATCTCGTAAATCTGTGATATTTTGGTTATTGGTTCATTTCTTTCATAGAATATTAGGTATAATTCTTTATGGTAATTAAGGATTACCGTGAAAATAAGGAATATTATTGGCTTAAATATGAAGTAAATTTATATGGCGATTCATTTATTGACGTAGCTTGATTTTTCATTGTATTTATTACTCGTAAATTGACTTCTTTAGAATTTTCTTCTGGTAATAAGTTATTTGCAAGATTTTAGATTAATTTTTTTTTAATTATGTTCTAAAAATAATATTTTTTTCACAAAAAAATTGATCAATCAGAATAAAAGATATCGAATCATGAGTACTCTTGTTTTAGAAATGTTATATATTGGAATTTACGTACTGGAAGTTTCAATATTTTAATTATTGCTGAAATTAGTTATTAAATGTTTTAATAATTACATGTGTAAAATATAAAAATATCTATTAATTTTAAAGTAATAGAAAAAAAGGAATTGTCACAATCGTTTGAAATGTTTGCATTTTAAGTAACGGCCGGAATTCAGGGCGATCAATGTTCTACTCTAACAATACTTTTTTACACGTTTTCGAATTATCGAATTAAAATTGGTCTTTTATTATCCCACCGTCTTCGAGACAATATGTACTTTTCTGATTAATTCATAACATTATAATAATAGGCGTTAATAACTAATAGGCGTTATTCAGCATTTAAGTCAATTGAAGAAGTATTTTGTCACGATTTTGATGACGTCACAGAATGCGATTTGAGATTATCGACTTAGGTGTATTTTCAGTCCGGTCGAGTGGAGATTATTAAACGGCATAAGATTTTGGGGTTTGTGTAGTCAGCACTCTCTTCTTGGCTTTTCAAAAGTGTGTTAGTTTTAAGGAAAAGATTTTGTATATTGCTGCTAATTTAGTATTGCAAATGCCCCATTCTACGTTGATTAACAAATAATGTATAAAATTAAAATCTGTAATCGTTTGCTGGAACACATTGAACAGCGCTTTTCTCTTTTCTTTAAGCTATTTCGAAAGAAGGTCTGCAATTTTCTCCTTGGAAGTGTTTACAATAATCTGAATGAGTTTTCTTGTGATAACATTTAAATATGATTGATTCCTTTCAAATGTTTGTATTTTTATTATTTTAATTAATTTTAACACTTTTAAGAGTTTTTTAAATCAATTTTTTATTTTAAAACTTCAGTCTACTTATTTTCAATGGATTTATACTATGTGTGCTTTGAAAGAATACCTTCTGCTGGCCGAGCAAAATAGAAGTTGTTATTTTCAATTAAATTACAAAATACAAGAAAGATATTCATATTAATTACATTGCTACTGACTTACAGGTTCTCTATTCAAATATTTAGACATCAAGATTATTCAAACTTCGTTGTGTGTTCTAGTTTCCTCATCACAGGATAGTTATTGTTTCGATTCTCTAAGTCTCAGTTTAGTATATTGTAAATATTTTAAATTAACAATCCAGTTAAAACTTTTAAATAATTAAACACTTATTTAAAGATTATATATACAAATATTTAAAGAGATACAGGTAATTAAAATGATTGGTTATATAGTGCATTTACGATGAAAAGAACATGTTAATTTTATATTAAGATATTTTTTTCTTCTTTTTTTATTTGGATACATCGATTAGTATTGTCACTTGGGCATTTTTTAAATAAAAATTAAAAAAAAAAATTAAATTTTATACAAGGTGCCAAGTAGAAACTAAGGCGTCACCCTTCATTTTTCTAAATGGAATATCATGATATTTTACATTCTATGATATATTTTGAATACTTTTTGTATAGCATACCATATATTTAAAGAACCATAAGACATTAAAAAATAAAAATTAATTCTAGATTTATTGCGACTACTGCTCGTTTTAAATCTTTCATAGACTAAATACTAATGATTATTTAGAATTATTTAGAAATATTTAGCTGTTTTGTTTGTTATGTATAGGATAGTTTACATAATTATGCTTTCCTTAATATAAGGAGCATGTGAGGCGGTTTTTTTTTATAATCGATGAACCGTCCTTTTTGTCATGCTGCCTTCTTTTTTCATAAAGTCTATTCTTTTAGGGATATTTGAAATCCCAACTTGATGTGAATAAACCAACAAATAATATTGATGATTTAAAGCCAAGAATTTAACAAGAAATTAGACTTGTCGATCGAAAATGTATTGAATTGACAAAAAATTGAACATTAGTTGAAATAAATATTGTATAAAGTTTTATTTTTTAATAAGGTATGTTTCACTAGTCTATACGTCAAATTTCATAAACCGCTGACTTTTATGGTGTGCTATGCAAAAAGTATTCAGGGTATATCGTAGAATTGTAAAATATCATATACAGGGTAATCCATTTAAAAAAATTAATGTTGACGCCATAGTTTCTACTTGAGGTACCCTGTATAGAAAATTTTTATTATAAAAAACGCGCAAGTTTATTTTAAGAATATGCAATATAATTTATTAATTTCTGTTGCAATAAAGTATTATAATTATTATTTAAACATAATTATTTCGTAAACAGTTGAAGATAGGTAAAGGATATTATTTATAAAACATGTACAAAATTATTCGGTGAATTTGAAGATGCAAAAATATACAAGATGTTTCATTTAAGAAAAAAAAAATATCTCAAACTTGTTCAAAATATGTTTGATTCCAAAATATAATTCACGTTACCTAAAAGAATTATAGGATTTTTATGTTTTTATTTATCAACTTACAAACTTAATAATAAGTTGAATCAAATGGATATTCATGTTTATGTTTTGTATTTTTTAAAAGACTTAATATCTTTGTTTTAAAAGGACTTATCTCTTTCTTGCTACGTATACAAATATCGTGAGAATCGAATATCGTCAGAAATGCATCTGGGCAAACAAACAGATTCGAGATCTCATCTTGTGGAGAAAATATACTCATTTTAAATTTCCACTGTGATGAGTCAGCGTAGTGGTCAATAGGCAACATTTTAGATTGCTTCAAGAAATATTTTAAACTTCAAAAATTGCTAAACTCTGTCAAACACCTCACCTCCAGTTAACCTCACTTTGATATGCCATATGGGAACCTCCATCGTGTGACACCTTGATTGTAAGCAGCATGTAAAATGTTTATTCAACAGTGTCCAAAAAAAAATGTGTGGTAATAAAAGACATTTTATCAACTTAAACTTTAGTAGGCCAAATGGTTACTTTCATTGTGTCACACATTATTTTAAATGGCAAAAACTTTTCCATTTTACTTTGCCAAAAAAAAAATTGGATGCAAAAAAGTTGAAGCGATTTACTAGTAAAAATGTATGGTAATAAACTGTTCATTAAGTCCAAAAAGCCCATTTTTTTGAAAATACAATATATCCTTTAAATATATTATTGATGTATCAAAGTGAGGTTAGCTGGAGGTGAGGAGATAATTGGCAGAACTTTGTCAAATATAAAATTAAACGTCAACCTTCTATATCAAGATTGACGTGTGTTATTTTTTAAAGAAGTGTTGAAAAGAAAACGAGAATATTCTAACATTAAACCGATTTCAAGCGATCTATCGGTTTTAACCGCGGTTAAGCCCTTGGTTCACCTTGAACAGTCCCTTTATAACATAACCAATCATGTCCGCTTGGACGTGTTTAATATGTTTAATAATATATATATATTATTATTTATATATATATATATATTGTAACGAAATTCGGGAACACACTTTTATTGTCAACGTCAAAAACACTAACCTAACTCGCTTTGACTGTCGTTTAATTGTTTCCAAGGTAAAAACTGACTAAACAATTAAAATTGAATGATTTGTCACGAAGCGCGTCCTTTTTAAAACCCGATGGAACAGTTTCGAAATATTTAGAATTATTTTCATTGTTTTTGTCCAAAGAGACCAATAATTTTAGGAGAATACTGACAGTCAAAGCAAGCAAGTATACAAATTCTGGAAAATTAGAACTACAGGGATTTACAATAATATAACCTAAATAACCTAAATTGGGGCCAAAATGGGGCTCTCAAACAAGATGAACTACTTAAAAACTAAACACTATAGATGAAAATAATAAACCAAACGTAAGTAGAACCCTAAAGAAACCCTACGAATCAACTTTAACTACAGAATACTAATAAAATTGTACAAAAACTAGCAGAATAATTAACGTATTTACATTTTCATAATAATATATATAAATTATTTAAAAATGCCAGAACCAAACTATGCTTTAATCAGATACCAAGCTGACAATATTTCTACATTTGATGGTAATCCTAGGCACATAAATCGATTTATTTCTTCTTGTGAAAACTTTTTCTCTGCACATAAAGATTTAACTAATCCAAGAGCCGCCATTAATACTTGTTTATTTGATACTGTTTTAAACAAATTAACTGGAAGAGCCGCAGATCTAATTGCTTCCAGAATAGAACTAACTGATTGGGAACTTTTAAAACAATCCATAATTTCAACTTTTGCTGATAAAAGATCAATTGACTGTATTGTACAAGATATCATTTGTTGTCGACCAAAAAAAGACGAGTCACCCCAACAATTTGGTCTAAGACTACAAGACATTCAAAGCCTTTTATTTGCAAAAATTAATGTTTCCCCAGATTCAAAAGAATTGAAACTGTTAAAAATATCAGAATATTCAAATTTAGTTTTAAAAACATTTATAAATGGTCTTAACTACCAAATGCAAGTAATTGTACGAGTAAAATCTCCCACAACGTTAGAAGAAGCTATGAGTGTTGCTTTAGAAGAAGAAAACTTTATGAACTATAAAAATAGAAACCATGATTATAAACCAACACAACACCAAATTAACACAAACATCTAATAATAACCCAAATACGAACCATTCATTTAGACCTCAATTTAATAATCATAATAGACATTTTGCTACTGCTAGAAGACCTAATTTTAATGGATTTGCACAACACCCTAAGGTTTTTAATGCTAATAACCCCCAAATTAGACCATTTTACCCAGGCTATCCATTTAGACCGCCACAATCCCCACATAACTTTAACCAACAACCTTACAATTTAAATAATAACAATAAACGCCCTACATCTTTTTCAATTGTCAGACAGAATAATTTCAGTAGAGGAGAACCAATGGATACATCCTCAGGAAATACTGTCATTCATAATGCCATTCAAACACACAGAAATCCGAACTTTACCCTTGAGGATAATCCTAATCAATACCAGCAATCTAGTGACACACACGAATTCAATAATTATTATAATGATCAAGATTATGATACTGTTGATTATTCTTAATATTCACAAGAATGTGATTTTAATAGTTATTATGACCCAAGAGAAAACGAATATGAAGTTATTCCACCAACATTTCAAAACAACCCCAATTATGGCATACCCGACCGATGTCCTTCGAATGAAAATTTTCCAGAACCTCCAGAAGCCAACAATGTGACATAATTTTATTAAATACCAATTCAAATTCTGATCTACCAATAATTTATTTACCGGAACTTAAAGCTAAATTTTTAATTGATACAGGTAGCGGGAAAAGCTTCATTAAACCCGAATTAGCCTATAAAAAATATAGTAATTCCATATCTTATGAACCCTTTACTGTTAAAACTGCACACGCAACTTCAACCCATAACGAAGTCGCGCAGATTCCTATTCCCTCATTTAACTCAAATGAATATTATAAATTCTATCTTTTTGACTTTTCTCCAAAATTTGATGGATTATTAGGAATTGACTTTTTAACAAAAATAAATGCCAATATTAATTTAAAAAATTCTTCACTAGAATCGCAAAATGCAATCTTGCCCTTGCATTTCAAGAATCGTAATTCAACACCCACGCAAACACATTGTGAACCGTGCAAAATTATTATACCCGCGAGAACGTCTAAAGTTGTAAAAATTCCAGTAAATGTTAAATCCGGAGTAGGCATAATAAAGTATATTAATTTTGGACCAGCATAAATGCCGGAAGCCTTAGTTAACATTGATAACTTTTATGCATACACAATCATTGTTAATTTATCTGAAAAAGAAACAAAAATTACATTGTTAGAACCCTTTCGAGTTGAAATGTTACACCAACCTGATATTAATTTTATCGAAAAAATGGAAACTGACACAGAATTAAACGAACATATGGATAGACTTCAAAAAGCAAATTTAAAAACATTAGACTCTCACATTGTAATAAAGAAAAATATAAAGTGATTAGAGATCCATGTTACGAATACAGAGATATTTTCTATTGTGAAAATAGTCTCTTAACATTTACCAATCAAATAAAACATAAAATTAATTTGACAGACGAATCACCGATTTTCACAAAGACCTATCGATACCCACACATACACAAAACCGAAGTCTACTCTCAAGTCGATGAAATGTTAAAAAACGGAATCATACAAGAATCAATTTCACCATGGAGCAGTCCAATTTGGGTAGTCCCTAAGAAATTAGACGCTTCAGGTAAACGTAAATGGCATATAGTTATTGATTATAGGCGATTAAATGAAAAAACTATTGACGGAAAATTTCTATTACCCAACATATCAGATATACTAGATAAGTTAGGGAAATCAAATTATTTTTCAACTCTTGACCTAGCGAATGGTTTCCATCAGATTGAAATGGACCCAGAAGACATTCAAAAAACTGCATTTTCGACAGATACGGGACATTATGAATTTAAGCGAATGCCATTAGGTTCAAAAAATTCCTCCGCAACATTTCAGCGCGTAGTAAATAATGTTTTAAGTGGTTTAAAATTTTGCCTTGTTTATATCGATGATATAATCATTTTTTCCACATCATTACAAGAGCATATCGAGAGATTAAAAGCTGTTTTTAAAAGATTTAGACAAGTTGATTCTAAGACCCAATTAAACAAAAGTTAATTTTTACATAAAGAAGTAGCATATTTAGGACATCAAATTACAGACAACGGAGTAAAACCTAACCCAGAAAAAATACACGCTGTAAGGAATAATCCATTACCCAAGACCCAAAAAGATATTAAGTCATTCCTAGGCTTAGCCGGATATTATAGGCGTTTTATAAAAGACTTCGCTAAAACGTGTAAACCCCTTACAGCATGTCTAAAGAAAGGAACTAAAGTAGAACACACCCCTAATTTCATAAATGCTTTTAACCATTTAAAAGAACTTTTAATAAATGCATCCATTCTTAGATATCCCGATTTCACTAAACCATTCATTCTGACTACAGACGCTTCAAATGTAGCTTTAGGAGCTATATTATCTCAAGGAATGGTACCTAATGACCTTCCAATAGCATACGCTTCACGGACATTAAACGGAACAGAACAACGATATAGCATAGAAAAGGAACTCTTAGGAATAGTATGGGCTTGTAAATAGTTTCGACCCTATTTATACGGTCAAAAATTCATTATTTACACAGACCATAGACCATTAGATTGGCTAAATAACTTAAGGGAACCCAATAGCAAAATAATGCGTTGGAAAGGTAAATTGGAAGAGTATTATGATATTATTTAGAGTAATTTTGATATTATTTACAAAAAAGGACTTTTGAATACTAACGCAGACGCTTTATCACGTATTTCCTTAAACGCTATAGAAACTGAGTCCAACCTAAACAATCCAGGAGACATTAATATTGATAAATATGAATAATTTTTAAATAATGCTGAACAATTTGACCCACAATCACTTGACCCTGAATCAGTAGCAGAAACATTAAAGAGCTTAGAGATTCCTAAAGCTCCAAAAAATATAAAAATATTACAAAATATCCAAATTCGACTCCCTGATCCTGTCAAAACAAACCAAGATTTTTTAATAGGTAACGATTTACCTGAAAATGATCAAACTATGCATACAATTCATACAACAAATTCTGATCAAAATTATGGTTCTATGATGAGATAATTAATAATAAAGCTCACCAATTTATTTTCAAAAAATCTTCTTAACGAACTTATGTAAAAATAACTCGCTTAATTAATCACTTTCAAAACTTTAAGCTAATTGAATGTACCGGGTGGCCAACTAAGAATGGACGTCGGCGATATCTCAGGCCCTAATAGTCGTAGCGCCTTGAAAAAAAAAATTTGTAATAAAAGTGGCCAAAAAAAAATGCTGGAAATTATTTTGAAGTTCATTGGTCAACCGCTAGAGGGCGCCACAGCTTCTTTAAATCTTAAAATTGCATCCTTGCCAAAAAACCTCCAATAATGTACACCTGAAAATTTTATATTAATATTCTAGGAAGATTTCCTCACAAAAAACTTTCTACAAAAATTTCTGTCAGTTGTCAAATAAAGTGGTGGGGGGCGTTTTTAGCTTGAATAAAGAAAACAGCTGAAAATCAGCTATGACTGGATCGATTTTTTTTAAACATATTTTTTTTTAAGTCTATTATTGCCTTATTTTTTCAACCAAAAAAAAATTTCAAATTACTTTTCCTAAAATCCGCTAGAGGGCGTTGACTTGTGACTAACCCTTTCTGACGGATTATTTCAAAAAACTCAAATGCAACTATATATATTTTTTTACGTCATTAAAAGCGGGAAGGAAAACCAAAGAAACTGGTGAAAACGGCACTTCGATATCACTTGTTAAACTAAACTTATTAACAATTTAGTGTCCATTCGAAAATAAAAGTGATAAAAATGACCATAAATTACTATTTGCATAGATAAGCTGAATAAACTCGTATTAACTAAGTATTTTTAAAAAGAAACAAACTCAGTAGTGTTTTAAAAAATCCGAGATATAGAATTGATCGTTACATTTATTTATACAGGGTGTTAACTAAATAAAGTTGACCAAATTGGCCTATTTTGGGAAAACTGTGCATACAGTTTATAGTTGTTCTATAGGAAAGTTTTGAAAATTTGGCACCATACCATAACATAGAAAAGTTAATTAAAGATACAACAATAAAATAATTTGACACTTGTAACAATTTTGATGATACCGGATGTAGATGAAAACTTGCTTATTTTAAATAGAACATGTTACACATCTATAATATGTTATTTGATATTTAAATTCTACATACAATTTTAAGAAATCTTAGGTGGTACAATAAACCATATGTTATACACATAATTTATTTAGTGCCTCATCATTTTCTATGCACTGAAACATCTTTTGTTCGGTAGACAAAACTGCAGTCTCTACCTTAGCAAATGAGAGAGTCTGCATGCAATCCCTAATCCGGCCAATCATATTTTGTCGCGTCGTAGGTCTTGTTGCAAAAACAATTTCTTTAACTCGACCTCATAAGTAAAAATCCAGGCACGTTAGGTCTAGTGATCTAGCCGGCCATGGAAAGGTACCGCCCCGTCCTATCCATCTACCAGGGTAGGTAGCATCTAAAAACTCCCGAACATTTTGGGCGAAATGTGCTGCACAGCCATCGTGCTGGAACATTATTCGTTGGCGAATTTCAAGTGGCACATCCTCTAATAAAATTGACAATTCCTCCCTTAAAAACTGCAAATAATTTGCATCATTTAGTGCGTTGTTAAAAAAAAATGGGCCGATAATTCGACCTCCTAATATTCCTGCCCAACAATTTAAAGACCAACGGCCTTGATGCTGGACTTCTCGCATCCAGTGCGGATTCGTTGGTGACCAGTAATGAATATTGTGGAGATTCACGCCTCCATTGCTGTGAAATGTAGCCTCATCTGTCCATAATATGTTTGAAAGCACCTGGGGCAAGCAGTTTTGGCAATCATACCCAAAAGCCAGTGACAATGGTCTAGCCTTCGGTCAAAATCTTGTGCACTTAATTCTTGATGCAGGACTAAATGAAATGGATGAAACCTGGAACAAGATGATGACTGCTGATTTAACAGAATAGACCAATCTGGTGCTTTTCGTGTAAAAATTAATTAATTTTACATTTAAAGCTTCATCATTAAAAAATGAACTCTCCTTAGGAAAATTAAGTCTTATCGCGTATAGTGAAGATTAATATCCAAAAGATCGCTTACCTGTACTCCTTAAGAATATTCTGAACAGTAGTTCGATTTACTCCCAGGTCGTGCGCTATTGTTCTAGTACTTAAATGAGGATTAAACTCGACGTAGGCTAAAACATTTATTATGTTGTCTTCGGTGCGTCCCCTGCGTTGTCTCCGAAACACGGGCAGCCGAACCACAGCATAAAGAAACCAGCAGTCGCACTTCAATAAAAATACATTGGCTTGAATAAGCGAGTTCGGTGCACGTGTACTAAGGCAGGCGCGGCATATTTGCTTATAGTAGGGATGCCGCTGACACTCGCTACGGTCCACGCGGCTTTTGCCTTGGCTAGAGCCGGACTTAAAAATTTTTTTAGATATTATTATCTTGTAAAATAAAAATACCTACATAGTACAAATATTTATTTTTTAATAATAATAAAGTTCATACATTAACAAAATATTTAAACAAAAATAAACATCGCATTTCTACATCTAACAACGACGATATAGAAGAATACGTGCAGGAAGTTAATTAGGTATGTACCATAAATTTAAGAGACCATTCTTTGAGTAATTTTAAAACAAAAAGTTCATATAAACATATGTCCAGAAATTCTTCGTTCTCAATATACAGGGTGTTAAAATTTAACAACAACTAAAATATACGCCACTGACTTTAGTGCAATTTTTATTATGTTCTGTGGATTATACAAATAAAACTTTTTTGTCTCTTGAATTTTTTTCGTATCTTGCTTAGTTAATAATAAATTCCAAAAGAAACTTTTCCCCAAATTCCTTGTGTGATCCAGGGATATGCGATTAAGTGGACTTTTTTTTTCTCGAAAAATAAGCAAGATACGAAAAAGTTGTATTTGTATTTGAGTAAATCAAATAAGATATTAAAAATGGCACAAAATTCAGGTGCCCCAATTTTTTTGCGACAAATATTTCTTCAGGTCCCGTTCGAGATTACACTGAACCTAATAAATTTAATCATGTTAGGGGTAAATTAGCTCCTTAATGTTATAAATAACACCGCCAGAGAACTTGCGGACCTATGTTCATATGAACTTTTTGTCTTAAAATTACTCAAACAATCGCCTGTTAAATTATTTATGGTACATACTTAATTAACACCCTGTATAGTAACGCTTTTAGATTAACATCTGACTACATAGTAGTTTAAGGATTTAAACTAATCATACAAATAAAGTAATATTTCAAAACAAATAGAAACTCTTAGACCAATAAATAAAGACAAATATTTGGCAACAATTCAAAACAATTTTAACATCTGCAAATTTTTGTTATATTATTAAGTACCAACTAAAGTAAAAGTATACAATTTTGCAACTCTTTTAAATATGGCAACACTGTTAAAATGGCAGAAATATAAATAATTTCCTTAAAAATCCAAAAAAAAAAATTACATTGCTGCAACTTTAATTGATACTTAATTATGTTATTTAAGCCATACAGCCAAATTTGCAACTATTAACTTTGGCAAAGTCAATTATTTTGCTTCATTAATAATTTTTGACATACCCCTCTTTTAATACTGTTTTGGGAAATATATACTGACGCTGTTCATATTTTGATTTGCAAATTTGGATAAATCTTTCTTAGTGTCAACAGAACTAGATGTAAGATTTTCCATAAGCGAAATTTTATAACCTATATTTTTTTTTAACTTCTAAATCGGCAAAAATATATCTTGCTGTTATAGAAAACAATTGCAAATTTACATAACTATTGGTAATAATAATGGAAGGTAGTATACAGTTTTGCAACAATGTTAAATTTTTTTTCTTAAAAGTTACACAAAAAAATATTAATGAAGCACTAAACACTTTGGCAAAGTTATTTATTTGACTTTGCCATAGTGTTTAGTAGCTGCAACTTTGGCTTTATATCTTAAATATACCATAGTAAAGCGTAATAAATACATTTAGATTAAATACGTAAATTAATACATTTAGATTTTCGCCATTTTAACAGTGTTCCTGAGCTTAAAAAGAGTTGCAAAATTTAATACTTTTATTTTAGTTGGTACTTAATAAGCAACGTAACGAAAATTCGTAGATGTTGGAATTTTTTTATCTATACAGGTTTTAGGTTTGTACGAACTGTGCATCACGCTATTCCAATAAATAATATTTAGAACAATATATAATATATCATTTACTTATTTCTCCAAATAATTAGTTTCCTATTTCTATTGGGAACCTTAAATTGAATATTTATATGTTTTATTGTGTAATATATCCTAAGCCTTGCATATAGTTTAGCAAGATATTTATAGGGAAAACTTTGACAGGGATGTGTGTATTCCACCGTATTAAACACATTGATTAATTTCAGCACAATATTGTCTTGAGTTGAAAAGTCTTCAAAATTTTTTTGAAACAAATTTTCCAAGCATGTGACATATTGAACAAATGTTTTATTTGGCATATAGAGGCTTCCAAATGGTTCAATTTCAGTATGACTGTAAGCTTTTAGATAACAAAATAAAGAGCTCTCATCTATTTCGTCACATTCTCTTGCGTAAGTTTCACATTTGTCACACGAATGAATTGATAGGCATTTTTTAATAAGATATCCACAAATATAACGAGTAAAATTTTCTATCAGAACATTACAGTTATAATAATCCGTTGGCATATCTATTGAAGGCTGATCGATTGGTGCTTCATTTATGTCATTGTTACTTATGTCCACAATTTTCAAAAGAATTTCGGTATTATCTTTTTCACAATTTTCTGATCCCGAGTGAATCATATCCAAACAAAAGCTTTTTTTGAATGCCCTTATAAACTGTATGGAAGTTGGATTAACAGAGTTCCCACCTTGTTGCCTTACCGACCCAAAAAAATTTTCTAAACAGTCCTGGTTAACTCTTCGAGTCAATAAAAATCCAATTTCATTAGATTCTAATATGTCCCATAAATGCAACATTCCATTAATAGATAATTTCCAACCATGAACACATTTGATTGTTTTTGTTATATCATCCCCTTTCCAGTTTAAAACATGCAAATTGTTAAACATGTCTAAACACTCTAGCAGATATTTCTTTTGTGCAATATCTCCATTGTAGGCCTTGTGATATTCTGTTGGTCCTGTGGACGATGATGAATTCAACATATCGAAAAGATTATTAATTTTTCTAACAAATTGTTCAGTTGCTTTTGCACTGGGTGGTAGATGGCCAAACCGAATATAAAGATTCATTCCAGTAGCAACTGCATTACTGAATAATTGAGAGGCATACTTGACCTTCATTTTGTCGAAATTTCCAGGAGAAATATGTGAATCAGTCAATTTGGGGGTTGCTCTAACCGAATATTGTTTATCATGTTTATAAAATGTTTTGATAAATTCCCATAATATGATTTCCTCATTTATAATAAACTTGTATTTCATAAAATTATTTCTGAGCGCTTTTAATAAATGAGGGACATCAAAAAGAAAAACGATTTTTAACTCATTGTGGAAAAAATATGGCGAATCTGAAGACACATTTAACAATTTAGACAACTGGATATTGTTTGATCCCATATCTGATACTACCCCGACCACTCTTAAAGTAATTTCATTTAATTTGGAAATGACATTTAGAATTATTTCTTTTAAGTTTTTACCAGGACACGTGGAATTAACGAAATAGTAGGCAATAGGTTGTTTCCAGTTGTTGCACAAACCTCGAACCATTATAACAGTTGCTGCTAAAGCAGGTTTGAAATCTCTTTTATTTTTAATACCGAAATCTTCAAAACCTATTATTTTATCTGTTTTAGTATTATAAAATAGGTTTGCTTTAATACTCATTTCGTCAACACAGAGTATACATAATTTATCTAACTTTTGGAAACTATTAACCTTTTTTTTAAGGGTTTCAAAAACGAAATCATTTATCCCAGGCTGCAAAATAATGTGCATGATAAATTTCTGTAAAGTTTTAACACTTGGTAAACAAAATGTAGCGCTTAAAGAATTTTTGTATAATTTTGGTCCTGTAAAATATAAACTGAGGCAATAATTTTTGAAATCGTTCGAATATCTTCTACCTTTAGGTTTCTTGAAACTTTGTTTAACTTGAATATTGATAAAATTAGCTAACTCTTTGGACGGGAAAAGTTTATGTGTTAATTTTGCATAATCCTCCAAAGTAATGGATTCTAACAAACTGTCTGAACTAACTTCATTTGTTCTAGCTATTTTCTTTTTTAAATTGTACCGTACGTTTTCCAAATGCCTCAACTTCCTTTTCAGTCTATTTTTTCTTGGAGTGCTTGATGATAAACTTAAGTCCGTTTGAGTTTGGTGGGATTGGGCAGTAACGAGGCAAGATCTACTAACAGAAGCCACATCAGATGAATGTGGGAAGGTTTTAACTAAATCTGAATAAAATGAATAAAGTTAGTTACAAATACCGGATGTAAATATTTTTCAAAATGTTTACCTTGGCATAATTCTTTGGTTGAATGCGAAGATGTGCTTTCTAGTGCACAAAACAAAGTTCCTACAGAAGCTACATCGGATGATTGTGGTAAAGTTTCATCTAAAATTGAATAACATGTATAAAGTAAATTATAAATATCGCACGTAAATATTTTCAACATTTTTACCTTGACATAATTCTTTCGTTGAATGTGAAGATGTGTCTTCTAGCGTTGGAGAAAAAGTTATAACAGAGGTCACATCGGATGAATGTGGAAAAGCTTCATCTAAATCTGAAGAAAATGTTTAACATTAGTTTAAAATACTCAATGTAAATATTTTTCAAAATTTTTACCTTGGCATATTTTTCTGGTTGAATCTGAAGATGTGCCTTCTGCGAATAAAGTGGGCACTGCATTTTTTTGTAGTCTGTTGTGCAAATCGTTTAGAAACATCTTGTTTTCAAAATGCCTCCCACAAATTTTATAAGAAAGAGTATGGAGGTTCTCCTTTGTTATCAAATCTTCTCTGCCAGAAGCAATTGCCCAAATCCTTGCCCTGAAGTAAAAAAAAAATTTACCGCCGAGCGCAACATCGTAGTAAAATAGTTGTCATCCTGTATATCCATAGAGAGACTGATTAAAAATATGCTAAAAACGGATTATTGTTGGGCACACAAGTACGCAACTTTTTTTTTATTTACGCGACCCTGTATTTCTAAAGGTTTCCGATTATTCTATTCCTATATTTATCCCCCCCATGTACCTCATTTGATTCTAATCACCCTGCATAGATCTGTTTTTTCTCTATTATATAATACGAACTAATTATTATAAATTATATTAATCATGATATTCATGATAACTTATTGCTATGTACTTACCTTTCTGATTCTCTCGGAAATCTAAAAAAACTCAAATCACAATTATTTGCATTGTTCTTACATAAAACAGCCGCACAACGACTCATTCCCCGTGATTCTGTAGCCATTTTAATAAAAATCCCAAAACAAACACACAAAAGTTTTTATAAAAAACGCTACGCTTTGTAAAAACGCTATCAAAATAGTAACTAAGTACGGCGCTGAACTAGGCGATACACCTATGAACACAGTTCGATAAACAGTGAGCTCGGCATCCGGAGAACATGGCTGCGGTATGGCTAAGTATGCTATTAGTTCGCTTACATTTTCGAGCGGAGTGCGACTGCTGGTTTCTTTATGCTGTGGCCGAACGTTTCCAGTCGTTCGCAAACGATATATGATCCGAAGAAAAACTTTTGCAGTAGGATGGCGTCTATCAGGATACTGATGCGCATACACCCTTGTAGCAACTGTGGCATTTCTCATACATTCAAAATAAGTACCTATTATGTCAAACGCCTCTTCGTTTGTGTAAAGCATTGTTAAACAAAGCAATACGAAAAACAGAGATAAAAATTAAGGAACAAAAAACTTGAACAAAACACAAAAAACTGGAACAATACGAACAACTGGCACAACACGAAAAACTGGAACAACACGGAAAACTGGAAAAACAAAGTTCACAATACGGCGAACTAACAAGAAAACTATGTCCTAAAACTATGAAAACCTGCCACTTTTGTTTCCATAGCCTACTAACTCAACTTTCCTATGCACAGTTTTCCCAAAATAGGCCCATTTGGTCAACTTGGTTTAGTTAACACCCTGTATAAATAAACGTATAACGATCAATCCTGTATGTCGGATTTTCTAAAAGAGGACTATGAGTTTGTTTATTTAAAAAAATACTTATATAAAAGGAGTTTATTCAGTTTGTCAAAGCAAAAAGGAGTTTATCGCCATTTTTGTCATTTTTATTTTCGAATGGAAACTTTTTTTTTACTTAACTTAACTTTTGTTTAAGAAATGATATCGAAGTGCCGTTTTCACCAGTTTCTTTCTTCGTTTTGTTCTCCGCTTTTAATGACTTAAAAAAATATATATAGTTGCATTTGAGTTTTTTGAAATAATCCGTCAGAAAGGGTTAGTCACAAGTCAACGCCCTCTAGCGGAGTTAAGGAAAAGTAATTTGAAATTTTTTTTTGGTTGAAAAAATAAGGCAACAATAGACTTAGAAAAAAAATATGTTTGAAAAAAATCGGTCCAGTCATAGCTGATTTTCAGCGGTTTTCTTTATTCAAGCTAAAAACTCCCCCCACCACTTTATTTGACAACTGACAGAAATTTTTGTAAAAACTTTTTTGTGAGGAAATCTTTCTAGAATATTAATATAATATTTTGAGGTGTACATTATTGGAGGTTTTTTGGCAAAAATGCAATTTTAAGATTTAAAGAAGCTGTGGCGCCCTCTAGCGGTTAACCAATGAACTTCAAAATAATTTCCATCATTTTTTTTTGTCCACTTTTATTACAACATTTTTTTTTTCAAGGCGCTACGACTATTAGGGTCTGAGATATCGCCGACGTCCATTCTTAGTTGGCCACCCGGTACAAAATTTCTTAATAATGTACAAAAAGATGAGAGAACTTTAATGATTAAGTATAGACACGAAGGAAAAACTAATCACCGAGGTATCGACAAAACTCTTAAATTTCTAAAAGCCAATTATTATTGGAAAGCAATGAAAAAGGACGTAACTGACTATTTTAATCAATGTACATATTGTCAACGTGCAAAGTACAATAGAAAACCCCCAGATCAACCTCTTGTTTTAACAGAAACCCCTAGTAAACCATTTGAAATTGTACATATTGATACCTTTATTATCGGAAACACGAAATTTCTCACACTTATTGATAAATTCTCAAAGTTTGCTCAAGCATTACCCTATCATGGAAATGCAATATCTTGCAGTGAACAACTCGTCAAAATTTTCTCATTCGTAGGTGTACCAAAACTCATAATATCTGACAATGGTTCAGAGTTTAAAAACGAAGTAGTCAGTGGATTACTAAAAGCACATAATATAAAAATTCATTTTACAACCCCTAACCATCATGAATCCAATTCACCCATAGAAAGATTCTAATAGTGACGTTGCATCACTCATGCCATATGTGATAATAACATATAATAGCACAATTCATTCAAGTACCCATTTCACCCCTTTTGAGTTAGTATATGGTCATACTGATAGTAGAGACCCCATGAATTTAGTTGCCTCCCACGTATACACTGAATACGTTCAAAATCATAAAGATAAAACCCAAATATTATATAATGAAATAGCAGAAAATTCTACAGCATTAAAACAAAAAATAATCGATAAAACCAATCAATCGAAAAAACTGTTAATTCCAGAAGTAGATGCCACAATTTATAAACAAGTGGATAAAATATCCGGAAAAATTAAAAATCGCTATTAGGTCCTTTTAAAATAACTCAAATTTTAGAAAACAATAAAATTGAAAACCGGAAAACTAAAAAGAAAGAAGTAGTCCACCTGAACGAGACTAAATTAGTCCCCATTATTGCAGATGGACCTGGACAGTCTATGCCAGCAGCGTCAAGTTCAACGATCTAAACGATAATCCCGGGATACTACCTTACAAACTAGGTACAACACAACTAGTAACCAATCACTGGATATTTATACAGACTATTGACCTAAAACCAATAATTAATGAATTTAACTCACTAAAAGGACATACTAAAGTTTTATCATCAAAAATAAAAAGTAACAATGAATTTTACGAAGAATACCTTAACTCTTTAAATCCCATATGTAACATAGAAAACCGCATTTCTATGTTGTTAAATCAAATATTTCCCTATGCATTTCAACAGAGACAAAAACGAGGTATTTTTATTCCATTAGCATCACTTATAAAAAGTATAACAGGAAATTTAGATCAAACAGACGCTGAATTAATCGATAAAAATATCAAAACATTACAAGCTAATCAAAACAAACTAAAAATCGATGCGCTCAATCGAATTTCTTTTATCGAATTTTTATAGGGGGTAGTCTCCCGGGACTACCCCCGCTATCTTCTCCGGGAGTTTATGAGATTAGGTGTAAAGAGTGCCCTGCAGTTTACGTCGGCCAATCTGGTAGGAAGATTTCTACTAGGATTCGTGAACACAAGGCTCCATATAATAAATTTAAAATACCGATATCACAGTCACCAGATCGGCTTTTGCTAATCACCTCCTCGACTCCAAACAAAATTTTCCTGACAGCCAAAATATAAAAATACTTCATAGGTGCAATAAAAGTAAAAAACTCGACTTGCTGGAGACAATGGAATTAGTAAAGCTTTTAAAAGCCCAGATCTGTGTTGTATTAATGAAGGTTCGAATTCGATGGCAACCTAGTTTTTAATAACCTTAAATAATTCTAAGCCCTTAAATGATTGTTAGATTTCTGAAATGTATAAGGTGATTGTTTAGTTAAGTTCTTTGTACATAGATAGTGCCACTTTATTGTAAGCTTTGTTTATTTATATGTTAGGTGTATTGTGTATGTTATGGTAATTTTTTGTTGAATTTTATTTTCTTTGGGTTACATCTTCCTAATTATTATTCGTCTGATGGTGCTCTAGTCGAGCGAAACATGTTGTCACACCTTTGTCATTTTATTAAATATTTTTGTGGTGCTGTAGATTTTGTGCTTTTACCTTTTATAAAAGTGTATGACCAGCTTTATTGGGATAATGGAAGAATTTTTTCAGTTAAACAATAGCTAAAGTTATTAGTTATCGTATTTTTTGAACTCTGATTAAGTCAAAATCGCAAAAAGATCATTTGGGTCAATTGTATAAGCTAAATCCTAGATTTAATATACATTAGAATAATAAGTAATAGTAATAGCGTTAGATATTTAAATATTTTTTTATAAACACATTACATCAAAAAGCTTGAAAAAGCATTTAGGATATATCAAATAAACTCTAAAAATTAAATTGAAATCATTTCGGAATAATAGCTATAGTGTTTAGTTATCGTATTTTCTCAACCCTAATTATGTCCAAATCGTAAAAATGATAATTTGAGTCATCTTGTATATAATAAATACTAAATTTAAATTACATTCGAATAATAGGTAACAGTAATAGAGTCAGATATTCATATTTTTTATAAACACATTACATTAAAAAGCATTTAGGATATATCAAATAATCTCTAAAAGTTAAATTGAAATTAAATCGGAACAAGAGGTAGAGTTATTAGTTATCGTACTTTCTGAACCTTGATTATGTCAAAATCGTAAAAATGATCATTTGGGTCGTCTTGTATAAACATAATACTAAAATTAAATTTCATTCGAATAATAGGTTGCAGTAATAGAGTTAGATATTTATATTTTTTTAAAACACATTACATCTAAAAGCTTAAAAAACCATTTAGGATTTATCAAATTAACTCTAAAAATTAAATTGAAATCAAATCGGAACATTGGCTATAGCGTTTAGTTATCATTTTATCTTAACCCTGGTTATGTCCAAATCGTAAAAATGATCATTTGGGTCATCTTGTATATGATAAATACTAAATTTAAATTACATTCGAATAATAAGTAACAGTAATAGAGTTAAATATTCATTTAAGTAATGAGTCAGATATTCTTATTTTTTTTAAACACAAAACACGAAAAAGTTTTAAATCTCAGTTAGGGTATAACAAGTGAAGTCTAAAAATTAAATTTAATTCAAATAAGAACAATAGCTAAAAATACTACATATCATATTTTTTAAACCCTGATTATGTCAAAATCGTAAAAAAGATCTTTGGTCATCTTTTAGATTATAAATTAAATAGAAATTAAATGGTCATCTTTTATAATAAGAGAAATTAGAAACACTGCTCTCGCTACACATTCTAGTAGTAATCTGCTTTCTTCGGCAGCATCGCCTGGTGGTATACACAAAATGTTCGTTCGGACTACAGTAGTCTTACCAAAAAAAATAAATGTCAAAAATATATATAAGTGTTATTAAACATGCCCCCCCAACTTGAAGACACTAGGATTCAAACACACAAATTTTAACAAACACAAAGTCTAAAGTCTATGCTTCCGGTAAGGGACATATTTTTTGAAAACCACGTTTAGTTTCACCACTGACAGTCTTTATTTTAGCTACTCTTGGGATACCGTCTCTTCCCGGGTGAATCTGGATGATTCGACCGGGCTTCCAATGCATTGGTGAGAGGTTATCTTCTTTTATAACCACTAAGGTGTTCTCCTTTAGGCTGCTTTGGTTGGTTTTCCATTTTGTCCTTACTCCACCTTTTCCAAAAATGGAGCCGCATATACTGGATATGCTGATAAAGGGACAATCTGTTTCCTGCGATAGTACTGACATCATACTCTGGCACTGAGGTGAGAGATTTGCCGATAAGGAAATGTGCTGAAGTTAAGGGAGCAAAATCGTCAGGATCAGAGGATAAGGGCGAGAGAGGTTTGAGTTGAGTACGGATTCAACATGCACCAATAGTGTATACAAACCCTTAAAGTTGAGTAAGGTATCACCTAGAACTCTTTTAAGATGGTGTTTAGTACTGCGAACCTCGGCTTCCCACAAACCCCCGAAGTGAGGAGAGTATGGTGTAATAAACTTCCAAGTAATATTGGCCATAGTAGCATACTCTTCAATGTCATTCTTATGTTTTCTGAGAAATTTGCCTAATTCTTTTAGCTCAGAATTAGCTGCCACAAAGTTTTTACCATTATCCGAGAATATCATGGAAGGGCAACCACGACGACTCGAGAATATGCATGATGCATCTATCAAAGCCATGATAAATGCATCTTTTGATAAGTCAGATACCAACTCTAATTGAATGGATTTAGTCACAAAACACACGAATAAAAATATGTACGACTTGGTTGTGCGCTCCGATCGACCAATAGCAGGATGCTTTTTCTGAAATTTAATTTCAATTAGATTGACGAATTCGACCGCCTACAAGCAAGACTCTAGAAGTGTCTAAAAAAGGATTTAGGTTTAAAATCATACTGTCTTTCGAAATGGGTTTATTATTTTGAAGATTTGTAATTTAATTTAAAAAATGTTTTCGTTAACAAACCTTAACAAGAACCTGTAATGCAAAATTAAGATGCATAATTATTAAACAAGTAAAGAAAAGTCAATAGTCTGATGAAAAATAAAAGAACAATAATTTTCTCGTATATCAGGTAACGAGATACGAGAGATGAAAAAGAAAAGAACAAACATTTTCTCGTATATCAGGTAGGTCTTTCACAAGAATACTAGAGCCATTTAAATAGGTCAAATGAAAGGAATATTGGACCTGATCACCAGATAGATAAGTTTTGTAACTCATTAGAACGGGTACCACGCGATAAAATGTCCGCAGGATTACAGTTAGTAGGGACGTGGTTCCAACTGAATGTCGAAAGACTGCAATGTACCTGGTTCAGTTTTTAACCATCCTAGTACTACTATGAAATCAGACCATAGAAATACTTCATGGAATTTAAATCGCACAGATTTAATCACCTGATCTGTTAGTTTCGACAAAACAATAGCAGCACATAACTCCAATCTCGGCATAGTAATCGTTTTGAGAGGGAAAACTTTTGATTTCGCGCAAAGTAGTTTTACAAAAACATTACCAAAAACATTATTGTCAATAGACCGGATATATAAACAATCAACGTAGGGTTTTTCGATATATCGGAAAATCCATGCAACTCAATTTTCTCTGGATTGCTACATATCGCACGCCTGGGAATTTCTAGAGTATTTAACAGAGGTAATTCATCTTTCAAAATAGTCCAAGCAGTATGCATATATAACAGAAGACGTTCGTCCCATGATAAATTTTCCAGCCAGTTTTTGTAAACAAACACCAAATTGACAGATAGGACCCGGCTGTTGTCCCGTACGTTACCGTTTGTAATTCGTATATCTCCAGAGGTTCATCAGGATTATTTCTCCAACCTATGCGTTGTAAAGGCAAAGTAAAGGTATTCCTCAGAAACATTAACATTTCTATACATCTTTTCGATGTCACCAGTAACAACAATAGAATGTTGTCGAAATCTTATAGGAATGGAGAAAAGATTCTTCTGTAAAATGGGACCGTTCATTAGTAAATAATTAAGAGAATAACCGGATGTACTTGAAGCACTAGCATCAAAAACTGAGCGCAATTTTGTAGCTAAGCTATCATCGTGCAGCACACCGTGGTGGGGAAGGTAGTACGCGATTTTATTTGGATTTACATCAGGACTAATTTACTTCATGTGTCCAAAATCTATATACTCATTCATAAAGTTACAATACAACTCTTTAAACTTAATATCTTTTTGAACCCTTTTTTCTCTAAATTAAAAAATCTATTTTTAGCCTGAGTATAAGACTCGCCTAACTTATTTGCCGAATCTTTTAGAGGAAGAGCAACTACAAACCTACCATTTGGTAATCTTTTTACATTTTCAGTAAAGTGATTTTCACACAAGACTTATTCTTGGGATAATGCTTTAGTAATATTACACTCTTCAACTTTCCAAAATCGAGATAATTACGACTGAATATTAATTTCAAAATTTCTAGTAAAGTTGTAGAAGACTGATTTTAATTTAGAATTTTCAATCGGCCCTGAAACAATCCATCCTAACCTAGTTTTCTGCATAACTGATTTATTGTTTCCAAGTACATGTTGCCCGTTACAAATGAGACGCCAAAACAAGTCAGCTCCAATAACCATGTCTATTTTTTCCTAGAGAGTAAAAGGTTTGGTAAATTTTAGGCAATACAAAACAAGTAATATTTTCTAAGAAATTATAATGTAGCGATTTTATAATAATTTTACACTTAAAGTCAATCATACAAATCATTTGATTTAACCTTCTAACCTTTATGCAAGTTTGTTCAACAGGCAAACACAACTTATCACAGAGTGACTTAGAAATGAAATTAGATTGAGCCCCAGAATCAAGAAATATTCGTATAGTGTGCTGTTTTTATTGACATCAATAAAAAACAGCGCATAGTGTCTAAAACGCAAACAGTTTAAGCAAATTTTTAATGCCATAGCTTTTTAAAACCTATCATCAATAGATAAACGCAAGAATTCAGAACCACTGTGAATATCATGAGAACCTTTGCAAACTTGATAGACCGGAGTATTTAAGTTCTTTTTTCCATCGTCTTCAGTCGCAAGAAAACCACGAGTAATATTTGTTTTACGCTTTTCTATTTGTCTATCTATCTGTTTTTCATAAATATTTTGCATTAAAGAATAAAGCAATTCCGCTCTACCTTTGGGAAAAATGTTAAACTCCTCAAAAGTTGGGACCGAGTTCTTAAGTGTTTTTATTTTTTTCCCATTCAAGTTTGGATGACTTATCCAATTTTTCTGCCGACAGTGCAATAATTAAAGCATCCCAATTTTATGTCGGTTGTCCTAACTGTTTGAGAGCTCTCAGGCTCTTCATAAGTATATCTAGTAAGCCTCTTAATTCTGTCAAAGAATCTTTTTTAACTACGTCATTACTTAATAATGCTTTGATGTGGTAATCAAAGCATTACAATACAATAAACATTACAATAAACGAGGGCAATTGTATCTTTCGGTTATACACTTCCCAGTCGTACTGTAATTTTGAGCACTAAACTCCATAGTTTTTATTATATCAGTAGGAGGACCCTGCAATGAGGCCCTTAAATAATGAAACTTCTGTATGGGGCTTAAAGTTTCAGTATTATGTATGAGAGATTCATATGTGTCACGATACTCGAGCTAAATTAAATTTTTACCACAAAATGTGGGTAATGAAATCTTAGGTAATTTAATTAGGTTATTAAGATTATCATTCTCATTAGCAAAACTTACCTCACTAGCAGTACGACCATTACTACGGTAGGACCCAGGTGGACTAACATCTATTTTTTTTGACAATTGTTTTGACAACAAATCTTTTGCAAAGCTTAGTTGCTTATAATATTGTTTTTCTCTATCCTGGTTATGTCCAAAACTTAAAAAGGATCATTTGACTCATCTTGTATAACCTAAATATTAATTTTGAAATAAATTTGAATAATAGATAACCGTAATTGAGTGAGATATGACTATTTTTTTTAAACAAAATACATGAAAATATTTTAAAAAATTATATAGGGTTAAACAAATTATATCTAAAAATTAAATTGAAATCATATCGGAACAATAGCTATAGGTAAAAGTAATCGATTTTCTTTATCCTGGTTATGTCCAAAATTTAAAAAGGATCATTTGAGTCATCTTGTATAACCTAAATATTAATTTTAAAATAAATTTGAATAATAGATAACCGTAATTGAGTGAGATATGACTATTTTTTTAAAACACAATAGATCAAAATATTTTTAAAAATCATTTAGGGTTAATCAAATTATCTCTAAAAATTGAATTAAAATTAAATCGGAACAATCCCTAACGCTATTAGTTATTATATTTTCTTAATTCTGTTTGTGTTCAAACCGTAAAAAACTTCATTTGGCTTTCTTGTATATGCGAAATAGTAAATTTTAATTATATTCGAATAATAGATAACAGTAATAGATTGAGATATAATTATTTTTTTAAAAAACAATACATCAGAAAACTTTTAAAAGCAATTTACAGTACATCAAATGAGCTTCAAAAATTAAGTTGGAATCAAATCGGACAATGCAATAGGGATCAATTGTTCTATTTTCTTAATCCTGGTTATATCCAAAACTTAAAAAGGATCATTTGAGTCATCTTGTATAACCTAAATAATAATTTTAAAATAAATTTGAATAATAGATAACCGTAATTGAGTGAGATATGACTATTTGTTTTAAACACAATACATGTTAAAAAATTATTTAGGGTTAAACAAATTATATCTAAAAATTAAATTGAAATCATATCGGAACAATAGCTATAGGTAATAGTAATCGATTTTCTTTATCCTGGTTATGTCCAAAACTTACAAAGGATCATCTGAGTCATCTTGTATAACCTAAATATTAATTTTAAAATAAATTTGAATCATAGATAACCGTAATTGAGTGAGATATGACTATTTTTTTAAAACACAATACATGTAAAGATTTTAAAAAATTATTTAGGGTTAAACAAATTATATCTAAAAATTAAAATGAAATCATATCGGAATAATAGCTATAGGTAATAGTAATCGATTTTCTTTATCCTGGTTATGTGCAAAACTTAAAAAGGATCATTGGAGTCATCTTGTATAACCTAAATATAAATTTTAAAATATATTTGAATAATAGATAACAATAATAGAGTAAAATATGATTATTTTTTTAAAAAACAATACATCAGAAAAATTTTAATAGTAATTTACAGTACATCAAATGAACTTCAAAAATTAAATTGGAATCAAATCGGACAATACTATAATGATTAATTTTTATATTTTCTTAACCCTGGTTATGTCCAAAACTTAAAAAGGATCATTAGAGTCATCTTGTATAACCTATATATTAATTTTAAAATAAACTTGAATAATAGATAACAGTAATAGAGTAAAATATGATTATTTTTTTTAAAAACAATACATCAGAAAAATTTTAAAAGTAATTTACAGTACATCTAATGAACTTCAAAAATTAAATTGGAATCAAATAGGACAATGCTATAACGATTAATTATTCTATTTTCTAAACCCTGGTTATATCCAAAACTTAAAAAGGATCATTTGAGTCATCTTGTATAACCTAAATATTAATTTTAAAATAAATTTGAATAATAGATAACCGTAATTGAGTGAGATATGACTATTTTTTTCAAACACAATACATCAAAATATTTAAAAAAATTATTTAGGGTTAATAAAACGATATCTAAAAATTGAAATGAAATCATATCGGAACAATAACTATAGGTAATATTAATCGATTTTCTCTATCCTGGTTATGTCCAAAACTTAAAAGGATCATTTGAGTCATCTTGTATAACCTAAATATTAATTTGAAAATATATTTGAATAATAGATAACCGTAATTGAGTGTGATATAACTATTTTTTTAAAACACAATACATCAAAATATTAAAAAAAATTATTTATTGTTAAACAAATTATATCTAAAAATTAAATTGAAATCATATCGGAACAATAGCTATAGGAAATAGTAATCGATTTTCTTTATCCTGGTTATGTGCAAAACTTAAAAAGAATCAGTTGAGTCAACGTGTATAATCTGATATTAATTTTAAATTATATTTGAATAATAGATAACAGTAATAGAGTAAAATATGATTATTTTTTAAAAAAACAATACATCAGAAAAATTTTAAAAGTAATTTACACTACATCAAATGAACTTCAAAAATTAAATTGGAATCAAATAGGACAATGCTATAACGATTAATTATTCTATTTTCTAAACCCTGGTTATGTCCAAAACTTAAAAAGGATCATTAGAGTCATCTTGTATAACCTAAATATTAATTTTAAAATAAATTTGAAAAATAGATAACCGTAATTGAGTGAGATATGACTATTTTTTTTAAACACAATACATCAAAATATTTTAAAAAATTATTTAGGGTTAATCAAATTATATCTAAAAATTGAAATGAAATCATATCGGAACAATAACTATAGGTAATAGTAATCGATTTTCTCTATCCTGGTTATGTCCAAAACGTAAAAAGGATCATTTGACTCATCTTGTATAACCTAAATATTAATTTTGAAATAAATTTGAATAATAGATAACCGTAATTGAGTAAGATATGACTATTTTTTTTAAACACAATACATGAAAATATTTTAAAAAATTATATAGGGTTAAACAAATTATATCTAAAAATTAAATTGAAATCATATCGGAACAATAGCTATAGGTAATAGTAATCGATTTTCTTTATCCTGGTTATGTCCAAAACTTAAAAAGGATCATTTGAGTCATCTTGTATAACCTAAATATTAATTTTAAAATAAATTTGAATAATAGATAACCGTAATTGAGTGAGATATGACTATTTTTTTAAAACACAATAGATCAAAATATTTTTAAAAATCATTTAGGGTTAATCATATTATCTCTAAAAATTGAATTAAAATTAAATCGGAACAATCGACAACGCTATTAGTTATTATATTTTCTTAATTCTGTTTGTGTTAACCGTAAAAAACATCATTTGGCTCTCTTGTATGTGCGAAATAGTAAATCTTAATTATATTCGAATAATAGATAACAGTAATAGAGTGAGATATAATTATTTTTTTAAAAAACAATACATCAGAAAAATTTTAAAAACAATTTACAGTACATCAAATGAGCTTCAAAAATTAAGTTGGAATCAAATCGGACAATGCAATAGGGATTAATTGTTCTATTTTCTTAACCCTGGTTATATCCAAAACTTAAAAAGGATCATTTGAGTCATCTTGTATAACCTAAATAATAATTTTAAAATAAATTTGAATAATAGATAACCGTAATTAAGTGAGATATGACTATTTGTTTTAAACACAATACATGTAAATATTTTAAAAAATTATTTAGGGGTAAACAAATTATATCTAAAAATTAAATTGAAATCATATCGGAACAATAGCTATAGGTAATAGTAATCGATTTTCTTTATCCTGGTTATGTCCAAAACCTAAAAAGGATCAGTTGAGTCATCTTGTATAATCTAAATATTAATTTTAAAATATATTTAAATAATAAGATAACCGTAATAGAGTGAGATATGACTATTTTTTTAGAACACAATACATGAAAATATTTTAAAAAATTATTTAAGATTAAACAAATTACATATGACTATTTTTTTAAAACACAATACATCAAAATATTTTAAAAAATTATTTAGCGTTAAACAAATTATATCTAAAAATTAAATTGAAATCATATTGGAACAATAGCTATATGTAATAGTAATCGATGATCTTTATCCTGGTTATGTGCAAATCTTAAAAAGGATCATTTGAGTCATCTCGTATAACCTAAATATTAATTTTAAAATATATTTGAATAATAGATAACCGTAATAGAGTGAGATATGACTTTTTTTTAGAACACAATACATCAAAATATTTTTAAAAATAATTTAGGGTTAATCAAATTATATCTAAAAATTGAATTAAAATTAAATCAGAACAATCGCTAACGCTGTTAGTTATTATATTTTCTTAACGCTGGTTTTGTTCAAACAGTAAAAAACATCATTTGGCTATCTTGTATATGCGAAATAGTAAATTTAAATTATATTCGAGTAATAGATAACAGTAATAGAGTGAGATTTAATTATTTTTTTAAAAAACAATACAGCAGAAAAATTTTAAAAGTAATTTACAGTACATCAAATGAACTTCAAAAATTAAATTGGAATCAAATTATATCTAAAAATTGAATTAAGATTAAACCGGAACAATCGCTAATGCTATTTGTTATTATATTTTCTAAACTCTGGTTGTGTTCAAACCATAAAAAACATCATTTGGCTATCTTGTATATGCGAAATAGTAAATTTAAATTATATTCGAATAATAAATATCAGTAATAGAGTGAGATTTAATTATTTTTTTTAAAAAACAATACAGCAAAAAAATTTTAAAAGTAATTTACAGTACATCAAATGAACTTAAAAATTAAATTGGAATCAAATCGGACAATGCTATAGGGATTAATTGTTCTATTTTCTTAACCATGGTTATGTCCAAAACTTAAAAAGGATCATTTGAGTCATCTTGTATGACCTAAATATTAATTTTAAAATAAATTAGAATAATAGATAACATTAATAGAGTGAGATATGATTATTTTTTTTTAAAAACAATATATCAAAATATTTTAAAAAATCATTTAGGATTAATCAAATAATATCTAAAAATTGAATTAAAATTAAATCGGAACAATCGCTAACGCTATTAGTTATTTATTTTCTTAACTCTGGTTGTGTTCAAACCGTAAAAAACATCATTTGGCTATCTCGTATTTGCGAAATAGTAAATCTAAATTATATTCGAATAATAGATAACAGTAATAGAGTGAAATGTGATTATGTTTTTTAAAAACAATACATCAGAAAAATTTAGAAGTAATTTACAGTACCTCAAATGAACTTTAAAAATGAAATTGGAATCAAATCGGACAATGTTATAGGGATTAATTGTTCTACTTTCTTAACCCTGGTTTTGTCCAAAACTTAAATGGGATCATTTGAGTCATTTTGTATAACCTTAATAATAATTTTAATATAAATTTGAATAATAGATAACCTTAATTGAGTGAGATATGACTATTTTTTTTAAACCAAATTTTTATATCAAACAATTGAATTAAAATTAAATCGGAACAATCGCTAACGCTATAAGTTATTATACTTTCTTAATTCTGTTTGTGGTCAAACCGTAAAAAATAACATTTGGCTATTTTGTATATGCGAAATAGTAAATTTAATTTATATTCGAACAATAGATACAATAATGGAGTGAGATAAAATTATTTTTTTAAAAAACAATACATCAGAAAAATTTTAAAAACAATTTACAGTACATCCAATGAACTTCAAAAATTAAATTGGAATCAAATCGGACAATGCTATAGGGATTAATTGTTCTATTTTCTTAACCCTGGTTTTGTCTAAAACTTGCATAGGATCATTTGAGTCATCTTGTATGACCTAAATATTAATTTTAAAATAAAATTGAATAATAGATAACATTAATACAGTGAGATATGGCTATTTTTTTTAAAAACAATACATCAAAATATTTTTAAAAATCATTTAGGGTTAATCAAATAATATCTAAAAATTGAATTAAAATTAAATTGGAACAATCGCTAACGCTATTAGTTATTTATTTTCTTAACTCTGGTTGTGTTCAAACCGTAAAAAACATCATTTGGCTATCTCGTATTTGCGAAATAGTAAATCTTAATTATATTCGAATAATAGATAACAGTAATAGAGTGAAATGTGATTATGTTTTTTAAAAACAATACATCAGAAAAATTTAGAAGTAATTTTAAAAACAATTTACAGTACCTCAAATGAACTTTAAAAATGAAATTGGAATCAAATCGGACAATGTTATAGGGATTAACTGTTCTACTTTCTTAACCCTGGTTTTGTCCAAAACTTAAATAGGATCAGTTGAGTCATCTTGTATAATCTAAATATTAATTTTAAAATAAATTTGAATAATAAATAACCGTAATAGAGTGAGATATGACTATTTTTTTAAAACACAATACATCAAAATATTTTTAAAAAACATTCAGGGTCAATTAAATTATCTCTAGAAATTGAACTAAAATTAAATCGGAACAATCGCTAACGCTATTAGTTAGTAAATATTAATTTTAAAATAAATTTGAATAATAGATAACCGTAATTGAGTGAGATATGACTATTTTTTTTAAAACACAATACCTCAAACGATTTTAAAAAATTATTTAGGGTTAAACAAATTACATCTAAAAATTAAATTGAAATCATATCGGAACAATCTTGCTATCAATCTTGGCTATCTTGTATAGGTATTAGTAATCGGTTTTCATTATTCTGGTTATGTCCAAAACTTAAAAAGAATTAGGTGAGTCAATGTGTATAATCTAAATATTAATTTTAAATTATATTTGAATTATAGATAACCGTAATAGAGTGAGATATGACTTTTTTTTTTAAACACAATACATCAAAATATTTTTAATAATCATTTAGGGTTAATCAAATTATATCTAAAAATTGAATTAAAATTAAATCGGAACAATCACTAACGCTATTAGTTATTATATTTTTTAAACTCTGGTTGTGTTCAAACCGTAAAAAAAAATCATTTGGCTATCTTGTATATGCGAAATAGTAAATTTTAATTATATTCGAATAATAGATAACAGTAATAGAGTGAGATTTAATTATTTTTTTAAAAAACAATACATCAGAAAAATTTTAAAAGTAATTTACAGTACATCAAATAAACTTCAAAAATTAAATTGGAATCAAATCGGACAATGCTATAGGGATTAATTGTTCTATTTTCTTAACCATGGTTTTGTCCAAAACTTAAAAAGGATCATTTGAATCATCTTGTTTAATATAAATATAAATTTTAAAATAAATTTGAATAATAGATAACCGTAATTGAGTGTGATATGACTATTTTTTAAAAAACAATACATTAAAATATTTTTAAAAATCATTTAGGGTTAATCAAATAATATCTAAAAATTGACTTGAAATCATATCGGAACAATAGCTATAGGTATTAGTAATCAGTTTTCATTATTCTGGTTATGTCCAAAACTTAAAAAGAATTAGTTGAGTCAACGTGTATAATCTAAATATTAATTTTTAATTATATTTAAATTATAGATAACCGTAATAGACTGAGTTATGACTATTTTTTTTAAAACACAATACATCAAAATATTTTTAATTATCATTTAGGGTTAATCAAATAATATCTAAAAATTAAATTAAAATTAAATCGGAACAATCGCTAACGCTATTAGTTATTTATTTTCTTAACTCTGGTTGTGTTCAAACCGTAAAAAACATCATTTGGCTATCTCGTATTTGTGAAATAGTAAATCTAAATTATATTCGAATAATAGATAACAGTAATAGAGTGAAATGTGATTATGTTTTTTAAAAACAATACATCAGAAAAATTTAGAAGTAATTTACAGTACCTCAAATGAACTTTAAAAATGAAATTGGAATCAAATCGGACAATGTTATAGGGATTAATTGTTCTACTTTCTTAACCCTGGTTTTGTCCAAAACTTAAATAGGATCAGTTGAGTCATCTTGTATAATCTAAATATTAATTTTAAAATAAATTTGAATAATAAATAACCGTAATAGAGTGAGATATGACTATTTTTTTAAAACACAATACATCAAAATATTTTTAAAAAACATTCAGGGTCAATTAAATTATCTCTAGAAATTGAACTAACATTAATAGATGATTAAATCGGAACAATCGCTAACACTATTAGTTAGTAAATATTAATTTTAAAATAAATTTGAATAATAGATAACCGTAATTGAGTGAGATATGACTATTTTTTTTAAAACACAATACCTCAAACGATTTTAAAAAATTATTTAGGGTTAAACAAATTACATCTAAAAATTAAATTGAAATCATATCGGAACAATCTTGCTATCAATCTTGGCTATCTTGTATAGGTATTAGTAATCGGTTTTCATTATTCTGGTTATGTCCAAAACTTAAAAAGAATTAGGTGAGTCAATGTGTATAATCTAAATATTAATTTTAAATTATATTTGAATTATAGGTAACCGTAATAAAATAATATCTAAAAATTGAATTAAAATTAAATCAAAACATTCGCTAACGCTATTAGTTATTATATTTTCTTAACTCTGGTTGTGTTAAAACCGTAAAAAACGTCATTTGGCTATAATATCTTGTATATGCGAAATAGTAAATTTAAATTATATTCGAATAATAGATAACAGTAATAGAGTGAGATTTGATTATTTTTTTTAAAAACAATAGATCAGAAAAATTTTAAAAGTAATTTACAGTACATCAAATGAACTTCAAAAATTAAATTGGAATCAAATCGGACAATGCTATAGGGATGAATTGTTCTATTTTCTTAACCATGGTTATGTCCAAAACTTAAAAAGGAACATTTGAGTCATCTTGTATTACCTAAATATTAATTTTAAAATAAATTTGAATAATAGATAACATTAATAGAGTGAGATATGGCTATTTTTTTTAAAAAACAATACATCAAAATATTTTTAAAAATCATTTAGGGTTAATCAAATAATATCTAAAAATTGAATTAAAATTAAATCGGAACAATCGCTAACGCTATCAGTTATTTATTTTCTTAACTCTGGTTGTGTTCAAACCTTAAAAAACATCATTTGGCTATCTCTTATTTGCAAAATAGTAAATCTAAATTATATTCGAATAATAGATAACAGTAATAGAGTGAAATGTGATTTTTTTTTTTAAACAATACATCAGAAAAATTTTTAAAAATCATTTAGGGTTAATCAAATAATATCTAAAAACTGAATTAAAATTAAATCGGAACAATCGCTAAGGCTATTAGTTATTTATTTTCTTAACCCTGGTTGTGTTCAAACCGTAAAAAACATCATTTGGCTATCTCGTATTTGCGAAATAGTAAATCTAAATTATATTCGAATAATAGATAACAGTGATAGAGTGAAATATGATTATTTTTTTAAAAAACAATACATCAAAATATGTTTAAAAATCATTTAGCGTTAATCAAAACATATCTAAAAATTGAATTAAAATTAAATCCAAACATTCGCTAACGCTATTAGTTATTATATTTTCTTAACTCTAGTTGTATTCAAACCGTAAAAAACATAATTTGGCTATGTCGTATATGCGAAATAGTAAATTTAATTTATATTCGAATAATAGATGACAGTAATAGAGTGAGATATAATTATTTTTTTAAAAAACAATAGATCAGAAAAATTTTAAAAGTAATTTACAGTACATCAAATGAACTTCAAAAATTAAATTAAAATGATATCGGAACAATCGCTAACGCTATTAGTTATTATATTTTCTAAATTCAGTTTGTGTTCAAACCGTAAAAAACATTATTTGGCTATATTGTATATGGGAAATAGTAAATTTAAATTATATTCGAATAATAGATAACAGTAATAGAGTGAGATATAATTATTTTTTTAAAAAACAATACATCAGAAAAATTTTAAAAGTAATTTACAGTCCATCAAATGAACTTCAAAAATTAAATTGGAATCAAATTGGACAATGCTATAGGGATTAATTGTTCTATTTTCTTAACCCTGGTTATGTCCAAAACTTAAAAAGGATTATTTGAGTTATCTTGTTTAACCTAAATATTAATTTTAAAATAAATTTAAATAATAGATAACTGTAATAGAGTGAGATATGACTATTTTCTTTAAACACAATACATCAAAATATTATAAAAAATTACTTAGGATTAAACAATTTATATCTAAAAATTAAATTAAAATCATATCGGAACAATCGCTAACGCTATTAGTTATTATATTTTCTTAACGCTGGTTGTGTTCAAACAGTAAAAAACATCATTTGGCTATCTTGTATATGCGAAATAGTAAATTTAAATTATATTCGAATAATAGATAACTGTAATAGAGGGAGATATAATTATTTTTTTAAAAAACAATACATCAGAAAAATTTTAAAAATCATTTACAGTACATCAAATGAACTTCAAAAATTAAATTGGAATCAAATTGAAAATGCTATAGGGATTAAATGTTCTATTTTCTTAACCTTGGTTATGTCCAAAACTTAAAAACGATCATTTGAATCATCTTGTATAACCTAAATATTAATTTGAATAAGAGATAACCGTAATTGAGTGAGATATGACTATTGTTTTAAAACACAATACCTCAAAATATTTTAAAAAATTATTTAGTGTTAAACAAATTATATCTAAAAATTAAATTGAAATCATATCGGATCAATAGCTATAGGTAATAGTTATCGATTTTCTTTATCCTGGTTATGTGCAACACTTAAAAAGGATCACTTGAGTCATCTTGTATAAGCTAAATATTAATTTTAAAATATATTTGAATAATAGATAACGGTAATAGAGTGAGATATGACTATTTTTTTAGAACACAATACATTAAAATATTTTTAAAAATCATTTAGGGTTAAACAAATTACATCTAAAAATTAAATTGAAATCATATCGGAACAATCTTGCTATCAATCTTGGCTATCTTGTATAGGTATTAGTAATCGGTTTTCATTATTCTGGTTATGTCCAAAACTTAAAAAGAATTAGTTGAGTCAATGTGTATAATCTAAATATTAATTTTAAATTATATTTGAATTATAGATAACCGTAATAGAGTGAGATATGACTTTTTTTTTAAACACAATACATCGAAATATTTTTAATAATCATTTAGGGTTAATCAAATTATATCTTAAAATTGAATTAAAATTAAATCGGAACAATCACTAACGCTATTAGTTATTATATTTTTTAAACTCTGGTTGTGTTCAAACCGCAAAAAAAAATCATTTGGCTATCTTGTATATGCGAAATAGTAAATTTTAATTATATTCGAATAATAGATAACAGTAATAGAGTGAGATTTAATTATTTTTTTAAAAAACAATACATCAGAAAAATTTTAAAAGTAATTTACAGTACATCAAATAAACTTCAAAAATTAAATTGGAATCAAATCGGACAATGCTATAGGGATTAATTGTTCTATTTTCTTAACCATGGTTATGTCCAAAACTTAAAAAGGATTATTTGAATCATCTTGTTTAATATAAATATAAATTTTAAAATAAATTTGAATAATAGATAACCGTAATTGAGTGTGATATGACTATTTTTTTAAAAAACAATACATTAAAATATTTTTAAAAATCATTTAGGGCTAATCAAATAATATCTAAAAATTGAATTAAAATTAAATCGAAACAATCCCTAACGCTATTAGTTATTTATTTTCTTAACTCTGGTTGTGTTCAAACCGTAAAAAACATCATTTGGCTATCTTTTATATGCGAAATAGTAAATTTAAATTATATTCGAATAATAGATAACAGTAATAGAGTGAGATTTAATTATTTTTTTAAAAAACAATACATCAGAAAAATTTTAAAAACAATTTACAGTACATCCAATGAACTTCAAAAATTAAATTGGAATCAAATCGGACAATGCTATAGGGATTAATTGTTCTATTTTCTTAACCATGGTTATGTCCAAAACTTAAAAAGGATCATTTGAGTCATCTTGTATGACCTAAATATTAATTTTAAAATAAATTTGAATAATAGATAACATTAATAGAGTGAGATATGGCTATTTTTTTTTAAAAACAATACATCAAAATATTTTTAAAAATCATTTAGGGTTAATCAAATAATATCTAAAAATTGAATTAAAATTAAATTGGAACAATCGCTAACGCTATTAGTTATTTATTTTCTTAACTCTGGTTGTGTTCAAACCGTAAAAAACATCATTTGGCTATCTCGTATTTGCAAAATAGTAAATCTAAATTATATTCGAATAATAGATAACAGTAATAGAGTGAAATGTGATTATTTTTTTTAAAACAATACATCAGAAAAATTTAGAAGTAATTTACAGTACATCAAATGAACTTTAAAAATGAAATTGGAATCAAATCGAACAATGTTATAGGGATTAATTGTTCTATTTTATTAACCCTGGTTTTGTCTAAAACTTGCATAGGATCATTTGAGTCATCTTGTATGACCTAAATATTAATTTTAAAATAAATTTGAATAATAGATAACATTAATAGAGTGAGATATGGCTATTTTTTTAAAAAACAATACATCAAAATATTTTTAAAAATCATTTAGGGTTAATCAAATAATATCTAAAAATTGAATTAAAATAAATTGGAACAATCGCTAACGCTATTAGTTATTTATTTTCTTAACTCTGGTTGTGTTCAAACCGTAAAAAACATCATTTGGCTATCTCGTATATGCGAAATAGTAAATTTAAATTATATTCGAATAATAGATAATAGTAATAGAGTGAAATGTGATTATTTTTTTTAAAAACAATACATCAGAAAAATTTAGAGGTAATTTACAGTACATCAAATGAACTTTAAAAATGAAATTGGAATCAAATAGGACATGTTATAGGGATTAATTGTTCTATTTTCTTAACCCTGGTTATGTCCAAAACTTAAAAAGGATCATTTGAGTCATCTTGTTTAATATAAATATAAATTTTAAAATAAATTTGAATAATGAGATAACCGTAATTGAGTGAGATATAAATTTTTAATATTTTTTTAAAACACAATTCTTCAAAATATTTAAAAAAATTATTTTAGGTTAAACAAATTTTATCTAAAAACTAAATTGAAATTATATCGGAACAATAGCTATAGGTAGTAGTAAACGATTTTCTTTATCCTGGTTATGTCCAAAACTTAAAAAGGATCATTTAAGTCATCTTGTATAACCTAAATATTAATTTTAAAATAAATTTGAATAATAGATAACCGTAATTGAGTGAGATATGACTATTTTTTTAAAAAACAATACATCAAAATATTTTTAAAAATCATTTAGGGTTAATCAAATAATATCTAAAAATTGAATTAAAATTAAATCGGAACAATCGCTAACGCTCCTAGTTATTTATTTTCTTAACTCTGGTTGTGTTCAAACCGTAAAAACCATAATTTGGCTATCTTGTATATGCGAAATAGTAAATTTAAATTATATTCGAATAATAATAGTAATAGAGTGAAATGTGATTATTTTTTTTAAATACAATACATCAGAAAAATTTTTAAAAATCATTTAGGGTTAATCAAATAATATCTAAAATTTGACTTGAAATCATATCGGAACAATAGCTATAGGTATTAGTAATCGGTTTTCATTATTCTGGTTATGTCCAAAACTTAAAAAGAATTAGTTGAGTCAACGTGTATAATCTAAATATTAATTTTTAATTATATTTGAATTATAGATAACCGTAATAGACTAAGTTATGACTATTTTTTTTAAAACACAATACATCAAAATATTTTTAATAATCATTTAGGGTTAATCAAATAATATCTAAAAATTAAATTAAAATTAAATCGGAACAAACGCTAACGCTATTAGTTATTTATTTTCTTAACTCTGGTTGTGTTCAAACCGTAAAAAACATCATTTGGCTATCTCGTATTTGCGAAATAGTAAATCTAAATTATATTCGAATAATAGGTAACAGTAATAGAGTGAAATGTGATTAGGTTTTTTAAAAACAATACATCAGAAAAATTTAGAAGTAATTTACAGTACCTCAAATGAACTTTAAAAATGAAATTGGAATCAAATCGGACAATGTTATAGGGATTAATTGTTCTACTTTCTTAACCCTGGTTTTGTCCAAAACTTAAATAGGATCAGTTGAGTCATCTTGTATAATCTAAATATTAATTTTAAAATAAATTTGAATAATAAATAACCGTAATAGAGTGAGATATGACTATTTTTTTAAAACACAATACATCAAAATATTTTTAAAAAACATTCAGGGTCAATTAAATTATCTCTAGAAATTGAACTAAAATTAAATCGGAACAATCGCTAACGCTATTAGTTAGTAAATATTAATTTTAAAATAAATTTGAATAATAAATAACCGTAATAGAGTGAGATATGACTATTTTTTTAAAACACAATACATCAAAATATTTTTAAAAAACATTCAGGGTCAATTAAATTATCTCTAGAAATTGAACTAAAATTAAATCGGAACAATCGCTAACGCTATTAGTTAGTAAATATTAATTTTAAAATAAATTTGAATAATAGATAACCGTAATTGAGTGAGATATGACTATTTTTTTTTAAAACACAATACCTCAAACGATTTTAAAAAATTATTTAGGGTTAAACAAATTACATCAAAAATTAAATTGAAATCATATCGGAACAATCTTGCTATCAATCTTAGCTATCTTGTATAGGTATTAGTAATCGGTTTTCATTATTCTGGTTATGTCCAAAACTTAAAAAGAATTAGGTGAGTCAATGTGTATAATCTAAATATTAATTTTAAATTATATTTGAATTATAGATAACCGTAATAGAGTGAGATATGACTTTTTTTTTAAACACAATACATCAAAATATTTTTAATAACCATTTAGGGTTAATCAAATTATATCTAAAAATTGAATTAAAATTAAATTGGAACAATCACTAACGCTATTAGTTATTATATTTTTTAAACTCTGGTTGTATTCAAACCGTAAAAAAAAATCATTTGGCTATCTTGTATATGCGAAATAGTAAATTTTAATTATATTCGAATAATAGATAACACTAATAGAGTGAGATTTAATTATTTTTTTAAAAAACAATACATCAGAAAATATTTAAAAGTAATTTACAGTACATCAAATAAACTTCAAAAATTAAATTGGAATTAAATCGGACAATGCTATAGGGATTAATTGTTCTATTTTCTTAACCATGGTTATGTCCAAAACTTAAAAAGGAACATTTGAGTCATCTTGTATAACCTAAATATTAATTTTAAAATAAATTTAAATAATAGATAACATTAATAGAGTGAGATATGGCTATTTTTTTAAAAAACAATACATCAAAATATTTTTAAAAATCATTTAGGGTTAATCAAATAATATCTAAAAATTGAATTAAAATTAAATCGGAACAATCGCTAACGCTATCAGTTATTTATTTTCTTAACTCTGGTTGTGTTCAAACCGTAAAAAACATCATTTGGCTATCTCTTATTTGCAAAATAGTAAATCTAAATTATATTCGAATAATAGATAACAGTAATAGAGTGAAATGTGATTATTTTTTTTTTAAACAATACATCAGAAAAATTTTTAAAAATCATTTAGGGTTAATCAAATAATATCTAAAAACTGAAGTAAAATTAAATCGGAACAATCGCTAAGGCTATTAGTTATTTATTTTCTTAACTCTGGTTGTGTTCAAACCATAAAAAACATCATTTGGCTATCTCGTATTTGCGAAATAGTAAATCTAAATTATATTCGAATAATAGATAACAGTGATAGAGTGAGATATGATTATTTTTTTAAAAAACAATACATCAAAATATGTTTAAAAATCATTTAGCGTTAATCAAAACATATCTAAAAATTGAATTAAAATTAAATCAAAACATTCGCTAACGCTATTAGTTCTTATATTTTCTTAACTCTAGTTGTGTTCAAACCGTAAAAAACATAATTTGGCTATGTCGTATATGCGAAATAGTAAATTTAATTTATATTCGAATAATAGATGACAGTAATAGAGTGAGATATAATTATTTTTTTAAAAAACAATAGATCAGAAAAATTTTAAAAGTAATTTACAGTACATCAAATGAACTTCAAAAATTAAATTGGAATTAAATCGCACAATGCTATAGGGATTAATTGTTCTATTTTCTTAACCCTGATTATGTCCAATATTTAAAAAGGATCATTTGAGTCATCTTGTATAACCTAAATATTAATTTTAAAATAAATTTAAATAATAGATAACAGTAATAGAGTGAGATATGACTATTTTCTTTAAACACAATACATCAAAATATTTTAAAAAATGATTTAGAATTAAACAAATTATATCTAAAAATTAAATTAAAATCATATCGGAACAATCGCTAGCGCTATTAGTTATTATATTTTCTAAATTCAGTTTGTGTTCAAACCGTAAAAAACATTATTTGGCTATCTTTTATATGGGAAATAGTAAATTTAAATTATATTCGAATAATAGATAACAGTAATAGAGTGAGATATAATTATTTTTTTAAAAAACAATACATCAGAAAAATTTTAAAAGTAATTTACAGTCCATCAAATGAACTTCAAAAATTAAATTGGAATCAAATCGGACAATGCTATAGGGATTAATTGTTCTATTTTCTTAACCCTGGTTATGTCCAAAACTTAAAAAGGATTATTTGAGTCATCTTGTTTAACCTAAATATTAATTTTAAAATAAATTTAAATAATAGATAACTGTAATAAAGTGAGATATGACTATTTTCTTTAAACACAATACATCAAAATATTATAAAAAATTACTTAGGATTAAACAAATTATATCTAAAAATTAAATTAAAATCATATCGGAACAATCGCTAACGCTATTAGTTATTATATTTTCTTAATTCAGTTTGTGTTCAAACCGTAAAAAACATTATTTGGCTATATTGTATAAGCGAAATAGTAAATTTAAATTAAATTCAAATAATAGATAATAGTAATAGAGTGAGATATAATTATTTAAAAAAAAAATACATCAGAAAAATTTTAAAAACAATTTACAATACATCCAACGAACTTCAAAAATTAAATTGGAATTAAATCGGACAATGCTACAAGTTTGTGTTCAAACCGTAAAAAACATTATTTGGCTATCTTTTATATGCAAAATAGTAAATTTAGATTATATTCGAATAATAGATAATAGTAATAGAGTGAGATATAATTATTAAAAAAAAAAATACATCAGAAAAATTTTAAAAACAATTTACAATACATCCAACGAACTTCAAAAATTAAATTGGAATCAAATGGGACAATGCTATATGCTGATTAATTGTTCTATTTTCTTAACCCTGGCTATGCCCAAAACTTGAAAAGGATCATTTGAGTCATCTTGTATAATATAAATATAAATTTTAAAATAAATTTGAATAATAGATAACCGTAATTGAGTGAGATATGACTATTTTTTTAAAACACAATACCTCAAAATATTTAAAAAAATTATTTAGGGTTAAACAAACTATATCTCAAAATTAAATTGAAATCATATCGGAACAATAGTTATAGGTAATAGTAATCGATTTCCTTTATCCTGGTTATGTCTAAAACCTAAAAAGTATTAGTTGAGTCATCTTGTATAATCTAAATATTAATTTTAAAATATATTTGAATAATAGATAACCGTAATAGAGTGCGATATGACTATTTTTTTAAACACAATACATCAAAATATTTTTAAAAATCATTTAGGGTTAATCAAATTATATCTAATAATTGAATTAAAATTAAATCGGAACAATCGCTAATGCTATTAGTTATTATATTTTCTTAACGCTGGTTGTGTTCAAACAGTAAAAAACATCATTTGGCTATCTTGTATATGCGAAATAGTAAATTTAAATTATATTCGAATAATAGATAACAGTAATAGAGGGAGATAAAATTATTTTTTTAAAAAACAATACATCAGAAAAATTTTAAAAGTCATTTACAGTACATCAAATGAACTTCAAAAATTAAATTGGAATCAAATCGGAAATGTTATAGGGATTAATTGTTCTATTTTCTTAACCTTGGTTATGTTTAAAACTTAAAAAGGATCATTTGAGTCATCTTGTATAACCTAAATATTAATTTTAAAATTAATTTGAATAATAGATAACCGTAATTGAGTGAGATATGACTATTTTTTAAATCACAATACCTCAAAATATTTTAAAAAATTATTTAGGGTTAAACAAATTATATCTTAAAATTAAATTTAAATCATATCGGAACAATAGCTATAGGTAATAGTAATCGATTTTCATTCTGGTTATGTCGAAAAATTTAAAAGTATTAGTTGAGTCAACGTGTATAATCTAAATACTAATTTTAAATTATATTTAAATAATAAATAACCGTAATAGAGTGAGGTATGACTATTTTTTTAAAACACAATACATCAAAATATTTTAAAAAATCAATTAGGGTTAATCAAATCATATCTAAAAATTAATAAAAATTAAATCAGAACAATCGCTAACGCTATTACTTATTATATATTCTTAATTCTAGTTATGTTCAAACCGTAAAAAACATTATTTGGCTATCTTGTATATGCGAAATAGTAATTTTAAATTATATTTGAATAATAGATAACCGTAATAGAGTGAGATATGACTATTTTCCTAGACCACAATACATCAAAATATTTAAAAAAATCATTTAGGGTAAATCAAATTATAAAAATTGAATTAAAATTAAATCAGAACAATTGTTAATGCTATTAGTTATTATATTTTCTCAATTCTGGATGTGTTCAAACCGTAAAAACCATCATTTGGCCATCTTGTATATGCGAAATAGTAAATTTTTGAATAATAGATAACCGTAATAGAGTAAGAAATGACTACTTTTTAAAACACAATACATCCAAATAATTTTAAAAATCATGTAGGGATTATATTTAAAATTGAATTAAAATTAAATCAGAACAATTGTTAACGCTATTAGTTATTATATTTCCTCAATTCTGGTTGTGTTCAAACCGTAAAAACCATCATTTGGCTATCTTGTATATGCGAAATAGTAAATTTAAATTATATTCGAATAATAGATAACAGTAATAGAGTGAGATATAATTATTTTTTTTTAAAAACAATACATCACAAAAAATTAAAATGTAAATTACAGTACATCAAATGAACTTCAAAAAATAAATTGGAATCAAATCGGATAATGCTATAGGGATTAATTGTTCTATTTTCTTAACCCTATTTATGTCCAAAACATAAAAAGGATCATTTGAGTCATCTTGTATAATCTAAATATTAATTTAAAAATTAATTTGAATAATAGATAACCGTAATTCAGTGAGATATAACTATTTTTTTAGAACACAATACATCAAAATATTTTTAAAAATAATTTATGGTTAATCAAATTGTATCTAATAATTGAATTAAAATTAAATCGGAACAATCGCTAACGCAATTAGTTATTATATTTTATTAACTCTGGTTGTGTTCAAGCCGTAAAAAACATCATTTGGCTATCTTGTATATGCGAAATAGTAAATTTAAATTAAATTCGAATAATAGATAACAGTAATAGAGTGATATAATTATTTTTTTTAAAAACAATACATCAAAAAATTTTTAAAAGTAATTTTTAATACATCAAATAAACTTCAAAAATTAAATTGGAAACAAATCGGACAATGCTATAGGGATTAATTGTTTTATTTTCTTAACCATGGTTACGTCCAAAACTGAAAAAGGATCATTTGAGTCATCTTGTAAAACCTAAATATTAATTTTAAAATAAATTTGAATAATAGATAACGGCAATTGAATGAGATATGACTTTTTTTTTTAAACACAATACGTCAAAATATTTTTAAAAATCATTTAAGGTTAATCAAATTATATCTAAAAATTTAATTGAAATTAAATCGGAAGCTATTAGTTATTACATTTTTTAACGCTGGTTGTGTTCAAACAGTAAAAAACATCATTTGGCTATCTTGTATATGCGAAATAGTAAATTTAAATTATATTCGAATAATTGATAACAATATTAGAGTGAGATAAAATTATTTTTTTAAAAAACAATACATCAGAAATATTTTAAAAACAATTTACAAATCATCCAATGAACTTCAAAAATTAAATTGGAATCAAATCGGACAATGCTATAGGGATTAATTGTTCTATTTTCTTAACCCTGGCTATGTCCAAACCTTAAAAAGGATCATTTCAGTCATCTTGTTTAATATAAATATAAATTTCGAAATAAATTTGAATAACAGATAACCGTAATTGATTGAGATATAACTATTTTTTTAAAACACAATTCCTCAAAATATTTTAAAAAATTATTTAGGGTTAAACAAATTATATCTAAAAATTAAATTGAAATCATATCGGAACAATAGCTATAGGTAGTAGTAAACGATTTTCTTTATCCTGGTTATGTCCAAAACTTAAAAAAGATCATTTGAGTCATCTTGTATAACCTAAATATTAATTTTAAAATAAATTTGAATAATAGATAACCGTAATTGAGTGAGATATGACTATTTTTTTAAAAAACAATACATCAATATATTTTTAAAAATCATTTAGGGTTAATCAAATAATATCTAAAAATTGAATTAAAATTAAATCGGAACAATCGCTAACGCTATTAGTTATTATATTTTCTTAACTCTAGTTGTGTTCAAACCGTAAAAAACATCATTTGACTATCTCGTATATGCGAAAGAGTAAATTTAAAATATATTCGAATAATAGATAACAGTAATATAGTGAGATATAATTATTTTTTTAAAAAACAATACATCAGAAAAATTTTAAAAGTAATTTACACTACATCAAATGAACTTCAAAAATTAAATTGGAATCAAATCGGACAATGCTATAGGGATTAATTGTTCTATTTTCTTAACCCTGGTTATGTCCAAAACTTAAAAAGGATCATTTGAGTCATCTTGTATAACCTAAATATTAATTTAAAAATTAATTTGTATAATAGATAACCGTATTTGAGTGAGATATGACTATTTTTTTAAATCACAATACCTCAAAATATTTTAAAAAATTATTTAGGGTTAAACAAATTATATCAAAAATTAAATTGAAATCATATCGGAACAATAGCTATAGGTAATAGTAATCGATTTTCATTATTCTGGTTATGTCGAAAACTTAAAAAGAATTAGTTGAGTCAACGTGTATAATCTAAATATTAATTTTATATTATATTTAAATAATAGATAACCGTAATAGAGTGAGATATGACTATTTTTTTAAAACACAATACATCAAAATATTCTAAAAATTCATTTAGGTTTAATCAAATTATATCTAAGAATGAAATAAAATTAAATCGGAACAATCGCTAACGCTATTAGTTATTTATTTTCTTAACTCTGATTGTGTTCAAACCGTAAAAAACATCATTTGGCTATCTCGTATGTGCGAAATAGAAAATCTAAATTATATTCGAATAATAGATAACAGTGATTTTTTTTTTTAAAACAATACATCAGAAAACTTTAGAAATAATTTACAGTACATCAAATGCACTTCAAAAATTAAATTGGAATCAAATCGGACAATGCTATAGGGATTAATTGTTCTATTTTCTTAACCATGGTTATGTCCAAAACTTAAAAAGGATCATTTGAGTCATCTTGTATAACCCAAATATTAATTTTAAAATAAATTTGAATAATAGATAACATTAGTAGAGTGAGATATGGCTATTTTTTTAAAACCCAATACGTCAAAATATTTTAAAAAATTATTTAGGGTTAAACAAATTATATCTAAAAATTAAATTGAAATCATATCGGAACAATAGCTATAGGTAGTAGTAAACGATTTTCTTTATTCTGGTTATGTCCAAAACTTAAAAAGGATCATTTGATGACTTTTTTTTAAATCTTGTATAACCTAAATATTAATTTTAAAATAAATTTAAATAATAGATAACCGTAATTGAGTGAGATATGACAGTTTTTTTAAAACACAATGCGTCAAAATATTTTTAAAAATCATTTAGGGTTAATCCAATTATATCTAAAAATTGAATTAAAATTAAATCGGAATAATCGCTAACGCTATTATTTATTATATTTTCTTAACGCTGGTTGTGTTCAAACAGTAAAAAACATCATTTGGCTATCTTGTATATGCGAAATAGTAAATTTAAATTATATTCGAATACTAAATAACAATAATAGAGTGAGATAAAATTATTTTTTTAAAAAACAATACATCAGAAAAATGTTAAAAACAATTTAAAGTTCATCCAATGAACTTCAAAAATTAAATTGGAATCAAATGGAACAATGCTATAGGGATTAATTGTTCTATTTTCTAAACCCTGGCTATGTCCAAAACTTAAAAAGGATCTTTTGAGTCATCTTATTTATTATAAACATAAATTTCAAAAAAAATTTGAATAATAGATAACCGTAATTGAGTGAGATATGACTATTTTTTTAAAACACAATTCCTCAAAATATTTTAAAAAATTATTTAGGGTTAAACAAATTATATCTAAAAATTAAATTGAAATCATATCGGAACAATAGCTATAGGTAGGTAGTAGTAAACGATTTTCTTTATCCTGGTTTTGTCCAAAACTTAAAAAGGATCATTTGAGTCATCTTGTATAACCCAAATATTAATTTTAAAATAAATTTGAATAATAGATAACCGTAATTGAGTAAGATATGACTATTTTTTTAAAACACAATACATCAAAATATTTTAAAAAATTATTTAGGATTAATCAAATAATATCTAAAAATTGAATTAAAATTAAATCGGAACAATCGCTAACGCTATTAGTTATTATATTTTCTAAACTCTGGTTGTGTTCAAACCGTAAAAAACATCATTTGGCTATCTTGTATATGCGAAATAGTAAATTTAAATTATATTCGAATAATAGATAACAGTAGTAGAGTGAGATTTAATTATTTTTTTAAAAAACAATACATCAGAAAAATTTTAAAAACAATTTACAGTTCATCCAATGAACTTCAAAAATTAAATTGGAATCAAATCGAACAATGCTATAGGGATTAATTGTTCTATTTTCTTAACCCTGGCTATGTCCAAAACTTAAAAAGGATCTTTTGAGTCATTTTATTTAATATAAATATAAATTTCAAAAAAAATTTGAATAATAGATAACCGTAATTGAGTGAGATATGGCTTAAACTCTGGTTGTGTTCAAACCGTAAAAAACATAATTTGGCTATCTCGTATATGCGAAATAGTAAATTTAAATTATATTCGAATAATAGATAACAGTAAGAGAGTGAGATATAATTATTTTTTTAAAAAACAATACACAAGAAAAATTTTAAAAATAATTTACAGTACATCAAATGAACACCAAAGATTAAATTGGAATCAAATCGGACAATGCTATAGGGATTAATTGTTCTATTTTCTTAACCATGGTTATGTCCAAAACTTAAAAAGGATCATTTGAGTCATCTTGTATAACCCAAATATTAATTTTAAAATAAATTTGAATAATAGATAACATTAATAGAGTGAGATATGGCTATTTTTTTAAAACCCAATACGTCAAAATATTTTAAAAAATTATTTAGGGTTAACAAATTATATCTAAATATTAAATTGAAATCATATCGGAACAATAGCTATAGGTAGTAGTAATCGATTTTCTTTATTCTGGTTATGTCCAAAACTTAAAAAGGATCATTTGATGACTTTTTTTTAAATCTTGTATAACCTAAATATTAATTTTAAAATAAATTTAAATAATAGATAACCGTAATTGAGTGAGATATGACAGTTTTTTTAAAACACAATGCGTCAAAATATTTTTAAAAATCATTTAGGGTTAATCCAATTATATCTAAAAATTGAATTAAAATTAAATCGGAATAATCGCTAACGCTATTATTTATTATATTTTCTTAACGCTGGTTGTGTTCAAACAGTAAAAAACATCATTTGGCTATCTTGTATATGCGAAATAGTAAATTTAAATTATATTCGAATACTAAATAACAATAATAGAGTGAGATAAAATTATTTTTTTAAAAAACAATACATCAGAAAAATGTTAAAAACAATTTAAAGTTCATCCAATGAACTTCAAAAATTAAATTGGAATCAAATGGAACAATGCTATAGGGATTAATTGTTCTATTTTCTAAACCCTGGCTATGTCCAAAACTTAAAAAGGATCTTTTGAGTCATCTTATTTATTATAAACATAAATTTCAAAAAAAATTTGAATAATAGATAACCGTAATTGAGTGAGATATGACTTAAACTCTGGTTGTGTTCAAACCGTAAAAAACATAATTTGGCTATCTCGTATATGCGAAATAGTAAATTTAAATTATATTCGAATAATAGATAATAGTAATAGAGTGAAATGTGATTATTTTTTTTTCAAAACAATACATCAGAAAAATTTAGAAGTAATTTACAGTACATCAAATGAACATTAAAAATGAAATTGGAATCAAATCGGACAATGTTATAGGGATTAATTGTTCTATTTTCTTAACCCTGGTTATGGCCAAAACTTAAAAAGGGTCATTTGAGTCATCTTGTATAGCCTAAATATTAATTTTAAAATAAATTTGAATAATAGATAACCGTAATTAAGTGAGATATGACTATTTTTTTAAAACACAATACCTCAAAATATTTTAAAAAATTATTTAGGGGTAAACAAATTATATCTAAAAATTAAATTGAAATCATATCGGAACAATAGCTATAGGTAGGTAGTAGTAAACGATTTTCTTTATCCTGGTTTTGTCCAAAACTTAAAAAGGATCATTTGAGTCATCTTGTATAACCCAAATATTAATTTTAAAATAAATTTGAATAATAGATAACCGTAATTGAGTAAGATATGACTATTTTTTTAAAACACAATACATCAAAATATTTTAAAAAATTATTTAGGATTAATCAAATAATATCTAAAAATTGAATTAAAATTAAATCGGAACAATCGCTAACGCTATTAGTTATTATATTTTCTAAACTCTGGTTGTGTTCAAACCGTAAAAAACATCATTTGGCTATCTTGTATATGCGAAATAGTAAATTTAAATTATATTCAAATAATAGATAACAGTAGTAGAGTGAGATTTAATTATTTTTTTAAAAAACAATACATCAGAAAAATTTTAAAAACAATTTACAGTTCATCCAATGAACTTCAAAAATTAAATTGGAATCAAATCGAACAATGCTATAGGGATTAATTGTTCTATTTTCTTAACCCTGGCTATGTCCAAAACTTAAAAAGGATCTTTTGAGTCATTTTATTTAATATAAATATAAATTTCAAAAAAAATTTGAATAATAGATAACCGTAATTGAGTGAGATATGGCTTAAACTCTGGTTGTGTTCAAACCGTAAAAAACATAATTTGGCTATCTCGTATATGCGAAATAGTAAATTTAAATTATATTCGAATAATAGATAATAGTAATAGAGTGAAATGTGATTATTTTTTTTCAAAACAATACATCAGAAAAATTTAGAAGTAATTTACAGTACATCAAATGAACATTAAAAATGAAATTGGAATCAAATCGGACAATGTTATAGGGATTAATTGTTCTATTTTCTTAACCCTGGTTATGGCCAAAACTTAAAAAGGGTCATTTGAGTCATCTTGTATAGCCTAAATATTAATTTTAAAATAAATTTGAATAATAGATAACCGTAATTAAGTGAGATATGACTATTTTTTTAAAACACAATACCTCAAAATATTTTAAAAAATTATTTAGGGGTAAACAAATTATATCTAAAAATTAAATTGAAATCATATCGGAACAATAGCTATAGGTAGTAGTAATCGATTTTCGTTATTCTGGTTATGTCCAAAACTTAAAAAGGATCATTTGAGTCATCTTGTATAACCTAAATATTAATTTTAAAATAAATTTAAATAATAGATAACCTTAATTGAGTGAGATATGACTATTTGTTTAAACAAAATACATCAAAATAATTTAAAAAATTATTTAGGTTTAATCAAATTATATCAAAAAATTGAATTAAAATTAAATCGAAACAATCGCTAACGCTATTAGTTATTATATTTTCTAAACTCTGGTTGTGTTCAAACCGTAAAAAACATAATTTGGCTATCTCGTATATGCGAAATAGTAAATTTAAATTATATTCGAATAATAGATAATAGTAATAGAGTGAAATGTGATTATTTTTTTTTAAAACAATACATCAGAAAAATTTAGAAGTAATTTACAGTACATCAAATGAACATTAAAAATGACATTGGAATCAAATCGGACAATGTTATAGGGATTAATTGTTCTATTTTCCTAACCCTGGTTATGGCCAAAACTTAAAAAGGGTCATTTGAGTCATCTTGTATAGCCTAAATATTAATTTTAAAATAAATTTGAATAATAGATAACCGTAATTGAGTGAGATATGACTATTTTTCTAAAACACAATACCTCAAAATATTTTAAAAAATTATTTAGGGGTAAACAAAATATATCTAAAAATTAAATTGAAATCATATCGGAACAATAGCTATAGGTAGTAATAATCGATTTTCTTTATTCTGGTTATGTCCAAAACTTAAAAAGGATCATTTGATGACTTTTTTTAAATCTTGTATAACCTAAATATTAATTTTAAAATAAATTTAAATAATAGATAACCGTAATTGAGTGAGATATGACAGTTTTTTTAAAACACAATACGTCAAAATGTTTTTTAAAATCATTTAGGGTTAATCAAATTATATTTAAAAATTGAATTAAAATTAAATCGGAATAATCGCTAACGCTATTATTTATTATATTTTCTTAACGCTGGTTGTGTTCAAACAGTAAAAAACATCATTTGGCTATCTTGTATATGCGAAATAGTACATTTAAATTATATTCGAATAATAGATAACAATAATAGAGTGAGATAAAATTATTTTTTTTAAAAACAATACATCAGAAAAATTTTAAAAACAATTTACAGTTCATCCAATGAACTTCAAAAATTAAATTGGAATCAAATCGAACAATGCTATAGGGATTAATTGTTCTATTTTCTTAACCCTGGCTATGTCCAAAACTTAAAAAGGATCATTTGAGTCATCTTATTTAATATAAATATAAATTTCAAAAAAAATTTGAATAATGGATAACCGTAATTGAGTGAGATATGACTATTTTTTTAAAACACAATACCTCAAAATATTTAAAAAAAATATTTAGGGTTAAACAAATTATATCTAAAAATTAAATTGAAATCATATCGGAACAATAGCTATAGGTAGGTAGTAGTAAACGATTTTCTTTATCCTGGTTATGTCCAAAATTAAAAAAGGATCATTTGAGTCATCTTGTATAACCCAAATATTAATTTTAAAATAAATTTGAATAATAGATAACCTTAATTGAGTGAGATATGACTATTTTTTTAGACACAATACATCAAAATAATTTAAAAAATTATTTAGGTTTAATTAAATTATATCAAAAAATTGAATTAAAATTAAATCGGAACAATCAATAACGCTATTAGTTATTTATTTTCTCAACTTTGGTTGTGATCAAACCGTAAAAAACATCATTTGGCTATCTCGTATATGCGAAATAGTAAATTTACTTTATATTCGAATAATAGATAACAGTAATAGAGTGAGATATGATTAGTTTTTTAAAAAAACAATTCATGAGAAAGATTTTAAAAATAATTTACAGTACATCAAATGAACTTCAAAAATTAAATTGGAATTAAATCGGACAATGCTATAATGAATAATTGTTCTATTTTCTTAACCCTGGTTATGTCCAAAACCTAAAAAGGATCAATTGGGTCATCTTGTATAACCTAAATATTAATTTTAAAATAAATTTGAATAATAGATAACCGTAATTGAGTGAGATATGATTATTTTTTTTAAACACAATACCACAAAATATTTTTAAAAATCATTTAGGGTTAATCAAATTATATCTAAAAATTTAATCGGAACAATCGTTAACGCTATTAGTTATTATATTTTCTTAATTCTGGTTGTGTTCAAACCGTAAAAAACATTTGGCTATCTTGTATATGCGAAATAGTAAATTTAAATCTTATTCGTATAATAGATAACAGTAATAGAGTGATATATAATTATTTTTTTTAAAAAACAATTTATAAGAAAAATTTAAAAAATAATTTACAGTAAATCAAATGAACTTTAAAAATTAAATTGGAATCAAATCGGACAATGCTATAATGATTAATCGTTCTATTTTCTTAACCCTGGTTATGTCCAAAACTTAAAAAGGGTCATTTGAGTCATCTTGTATAACCTAAATATTAATTTTAAAATAAATTTGAATAATAGATAATCGTAATTGAGTGAGATATGACTATTTTTTTATAAAGCACAATACATTAAACAATTTAAAATAATTATTTAGGGTAAAACAAATTATATCTAAAAATTAAATTAAAATCATATCCCAACAATAGCTATAGGTAATAGTAATCGATTTTCTTTATCCTGGTTATGTCCAAAACATAAAAAGGATCATTTGAGTCATCTTGTATAACCTAAATAATAATTTTAAATTATATTTGAATAATAGATAACCGTAATTGAGTGAGATATGACTATTTTTTTTAAACACAATACATCAAAATATTTTAACAAATTACTTAGGGTTAAACAAATTATATCTAAAAATTAAATTGAAATCATATCGGAACAATAGCTATAGGTAATATTAATCGGTTTTCTTTATCCTGGTTATGTCCAAAACATAAAAAGGATCATTCGAGTCATCTTGTATAACCTAAATAATAATTTTAAATTATATTTGAATAATAGATAACCGTAATTGAATGAGATATGACTATTTTTTTAAAACACAATACATAAAACTAGTTTTAAAAATCATTTAGGGTTAATCAAATTATATCTAAAAATTGATTTAAAATTAAATCGGAACAATCGCTAACGCTATTAGTTATTATATTTTCTTAATTCTGGTTGTGTTCAAACCGTAAAAAACATCATTTGGCTATCTTGTATATGCGAAATAGTAAATGTAAATTATATTCGAATAATAAATAACAGTAATAGAGTGAGATATAATAATTTTTTAAAAAAACAATTCATAAGAAAAATTTTAAAAATAATTTACAGTACATCAAATGAACTTCAAAAATTAAATTGGATTCAAATCGGACAATGCTGTAATGATTAATTGTTCTATTTTCTTAACCCTGGTTATGTCCAAAACTTAAAAAGGATCATTTGGGTCATCTTGTATAACCTAAATATTAATTTTAAAATAAATTTGAATAATAGATAACCGTAATTGAGTGAGATATGACTATTTTTTTTTTAAAAACAATATGTTAAAAAATTTAAAATAATTATTTAGGGTTAAACAAATTATATCTAAAAATTAAATTGAAATCATATCGGAACATAGCTATAGGTAATAGAAATCGATTTTCTTCATTCTGGTTATGTCCAAAACTTAAAAAGGATCAATTGGGTCAACTTGTATAACCTAAATATTAATTTTAAATTAAATTTGAATAATAGATAACCGTAATTGAGTGAGATATGACTATTTTTTTTAAACACAATACATGAAAATATTTTTAAAAATCATTTAGGGTTAATCAAATTATATCTAAAATTTAAATTAAAATTAAATCGAAACAATCGTTAACGCTATTAGTTATTATATTTTCTTAACTCTGGTTGTGTTCAAACCGCAAAAAACATCATTTGGCTATCTTGTATATGCGAAATAGTAAATTTAAATTATATTCGAATAATAGATATCAGTAATAGAGTGAGATATAATTATTTTTGTAAAAAACAATTCATAAGAAAAATTTTAAAAATAATTTACAGTACATCAAATGAACTTCAAAGATTAAATTGGAATCAAATCGGACAATGCTATAATGATTAATTGTTCTATTTTCTTAACCCTGGTTATGTCCAAAACTTAAAAAGGATCAATTGGGTCATCTTGTATAACCTAAATATTAATTTTAAAATAAATTTGAAAAATGGATAACCGTAATTGAGTGAGATATGACTATTTTTTGTAAACACAATACATCAGAATACTTAAAAAAATTATTTAGGGTTATTCAAATTTTATCTAAAAATTGAATTAAAATTAAATCGGAACAATCGCTAACGCTATTAGTTATTACATTTTCTTAACTTTGGTTGTGTTCAAACCGTAAAAAACATCATTTGGCTATCTTGTATATGCGAAATAGTAAATTTAAATTATATTCGAATAATAGATAACAGTAATAGAGTGAGATATAATTATTTTTTTTAAAAACAATTCATAAGTAAAATTAAGAGATATGACTAATTTGTATTACCTAAATAATAATTTTAAATTATATTTGAATAATAGATAACCGTAATTGAGTGAGATATGACTATTTTTTTTAAACACAATACATCAAAATATTTTAACAAATTACTTAGGGTTAAACAAATTATATCTAAAAATTAAATTGAAATCATATCGGAACAATAGCTATAGGTAATATTAATCATCTTGTATAACCTAATCATCTTGTATAACCTAAATATTAATTTTAAAATAAATTTGAATAATAGATAACCGTAATTGAGTGAGATATGACTATTTTTTTAAATCACAATACATCAAAATATTTAAAAATATTACTTAGGGTTAAACAAATTATATGTAAAAATTAAATTGAAATCATATCGGAACAATAGCTATAGGTAATAGAAACCGATTTTCTTCATTCTGGTTATGTCCAAAACTTAAAAAGGATCATTTGAGTCATCTTGTATAACCTAAATATTAATTTTAAAATAAATTTGAATAATAGATAACCGTAGTTGAGTGAGATATGACTATTTTTTTAAAACATAATACATAAAACAATTTTTAAAAATCATTTAGGATTAATCAAATTATCTCTAAAAATTGAATTAAAATTAAATCGGAACAATCGCCAACGCTATTAGTTATTACATTTCCTTCACTCTGGTTGTGTTCAAACCGTAAAAAACATGATTTGGCTATCTTGTATATGCGAAATAGTAAATTTAAATTATATTTGAATAATAGATAACAGTAATAGTGTGAAATATGATTATTTTTTTTAAAAACAATACATCAGAAAAATTTTAAAAATAATTTACAGTACATCAAAATAATCTTCAAAAATTAAATTGGAATCAAATCGGACAATGCTATAATGAACAATTGTTCTATTTTCTTAACCCTGGTTATGTCCAAAACTTAAAAAGGATCATTTGGGTCATTTTCTATAACCTAAATATTAATTTTAAAATAAATTTGAATAATAGATAACCGTAATTGAGTGAGATATGACTATTTTTTTAAACACAATACATCAAAATATTTTAAAAAATGACTTAGGGTTAAACAAATTATATCTAAAAATTAAATTGAAATCATATCGGAACAATAGCTAGCTATAGGTAATAGTAATCTATTTTCTTTATTCTGGTTACGTCCAAAACTTAAAAAGGATCATTTGAGTCATCTTGATAACGTAAATATTAATTTTAAATTATATTTGAATCATTAATAACCGTAATAGAGTGAGATATGACTATTTTTTTAAAACACAATACATAAAACTATTTTTAAAAATCATTTAGGGTTAATCAAATTATATCTAAAAATTAAATCGGAACAATCGTTAATGCTATTAGTTATTATGTTTTCTTAATTGTAGTTGTGTTCAAACCGTAAAGAACATCATTTGGCTATCTTGTATAGGGTAAACTACCCAATTGTTGGCACCTTAAGGAGATAGCTACAAGTTTTTTTTCATAAGAAAAAAAATATATGAAATAGAGACACTTTACACAATTTTTGACAAATAAAAATCTCTAAGGAGTTAAACAATAATAAAAAAACTCAAAATATTTATAAAATTAGTTGAAACTGCAAAAATTCTCAAATTTAGCAAATTTCCAATAGTTGGCACTAAAAAAATTCCAATTGTTGGCACCCTATTTCACCTGAAATAATAAAAGCGAAACAAATTTTAAAAGAAACATTTATTGAGAAATGTACCTATTTATGCCTTGGGTACCCTTATACTGTACTATTTATACCCTATGTGTTAAAAATTTAGACTAACTAAATTAACAGTCATCCAGTTTATAAATTTAGCACAGAACAAAATAAAAAAAAAAAAAACAAAAAATGATTTTAAACTAAAATAGGGCAATAACATGCAGTTAACTTATGAAGTTTTATTTTTAAAATCACAACTTTTACATACAAAGTTGTCATGATATATCTCGTGTTTCATTAAACATTTATAATGATAATTTCTGGTGCAAGTTGAACATTTTACACCAAAATTAATGATACTAATATTGTACGTACATATAAAGCATAATCCATTTTTTGTTATGGTATTTTGACTCAAAATGGACTCGTTCAATTTTACAGTGCCTTCTTGTTCTTTACTTTCACTCTCAAATAAATTTCTGACATGGATTTCTTTCTTTTTTGCAACCTGTATATTATTTATTTAAGAGCTTGTACCCGCTTCTGAAAAAATGTTTGAGTAATTAGACATATTTAATTTTTTTTACACCTTTGTCCTTTTCTTTTGTTATATTATTTTTTGCTTGTAGTTTTTTCACTCTTTTTTGCTTGTTTTCCTCTTTTTTTAAATCATTTTCTTTCTTCTTTTTTTCCTTTTCCAATGCATTTTCTTCTCTTTTTAATTTATTTTCTTCTTTTTTCTTTTCCTTTTCAATTTTTATTTCTTCCTTTTCTTGAAGACTTTTTTTATAGTCAGAGGAAATTAAAACAAATGATGTTCTTGTAGATGTCCTCTTTCCGCTTCTTTCAGGTGTTTTAGGCTTTTCTAAGTAGTGTGCTATATTTAATTCGTTCGGCACAGGATCCACATTATCATCACTTTTATGTGTTTCAAGCACGGATTCATTTGCACTTTTTAATATGATATTTTGAGATATAATCAATTTTGGTTTCTTCTTTTCAGGTGTGTAAACATCTTCGTTCGAGATTTCAGATTCTGTTTTTTTAGGACTTTTAATTTTAATATTTTCCAAATTTGTCGATTGTCCATCTTCATCATGATCATCATATTTGTCTTCTAATATTTCATCACTTTCAGGAAATTCATCATTATTATCCATCCGAGCAATTTCAAAAACTACAGGCATGCTAAGTATTTCTTCTTCAAGATATTGAACATTTTCTTCAATTTCTGCAACCCCTATTTCATATTCATTTATTTCCTGCTCAACCTCTATAAGACTATTTTCTACTATAGAGATATTTAAAGCGCTGGATGGTTTAAGTTTTGGCTTGGAGTAAATGTTTCTTAAAATGTCAAAATATTTACAATTTTTATGATTTTCGACAGCTTTTCCGGTTTCAAGCTCTTGAAGAAGATCAGTATTTAGCATTTTCCAAAATAAATCATAGTCGATTTTTTTGTCGGTTTTAATTTCCTCTAGATGTTCAATTTCCCTTTATTTCTTACCGAGACATTTAGAATAATCAATACTCTCTGGATTCCACGGAAACAAACCAGAACTTTTAAAACCGTTGACTTTAGCCTCGCCCTTTAAGTTTTTTAGTGCTTTATCCAATATGGGAGCAAAGTGATGTTTTCCCAATTGGCAATATGGATTTTCTCTTCTCCAGCTTAGTACTCCGTACTTCCAGAATGTTTTTAGCGGCTTAAAACAAGAAACGTCTGCCGGTTGCATAATTCTTGTTGAGTTGGGATATAAAGCCACTAAAATTATTTGCAACTGACTGCACACTTTACTAAGCTCATAGGTGAGATGTGTTGCATGTCCATCAACAAATAAAATAACTGGAAATAAAATTTGCTGTTTCACAAGGTTTTTATGAAATATTTCTTTGATATAATCAATAAAAACTTCGGACTTCATCCAGCCATTTTCAGTGGAGGCAATACCCCAGTGATCTGGAACACTGTCTGATAAAGTTTTTGATATTCTCTTATTGGGAAATATTATTAGAGGCGGAGTCACATCCCCTGCGGCCGAAAAACTAAACATTACTGTTAGATTTTGCTTTGCCTTGCCCCTGTCAACTTCATAAACATTTTTCTCAGACTTTGCCGCTAGAACTTTTCCAAGTTTTGGGCAAAACAAAAAACATGTCTCATCACCATTATACACTCGTCGCATATCTTCCAAAATGGAAAAGTATCCTTTACTTTTTAGGTACGTTTCTATATCCCCAAACCATTTTTTAATATCGTTTTCAGAAACGTTAGATGATGCACTTGTTACTGCTTCTGGTGTGCGATGAGTTAAAACAGGATGTCGATTTAAGAATGACCTATACCAGTGGTCACCTAAAAATAATATGCAGGTTATTATAAATTATAAAATCAACTAAAATAAATGTGTAAAGGAATAAGAAAAAGGATACCTGGCATGTTATTTTTAAATGGATTTGGACGTTTATCATCATCCAAAAACTGTTTCACTGATATCTGTAAATCAATTTTCCGTCTTGGAAAGCATTTTTTCTGATTTTCGAGAATCCAAGCTACGAGCAGCTTTTCCTCATTTTCAGTCAGGTAAGTATTTGGACCAGGTCTAGCTTTGGAAAATTTAGCTCCCAATCGGTACTTCTTGGCCACAGACTTTTTTGTTGCGCCGTTTTTAATTTCGCTCAAAGCTTTCTGAATTAATTCTTCACTATATTTTTTAATAGCATTTTTTTTATTTTTCTTTGTAATTTTTCCCATCTAGAAATAATACAAATTTAGGTAGATTAATTTCACTTAAGGAATTTTATAAGGAGGAAAAAATTTGAAAAGTTTACAGAAAAAATGCAAAGTCGGAGTTACAGTAGATATAAAAAAGGTAGGAGTGTAATATTAAAGGTTAGACATAATTTGCCCGTTGATTTATATTCTGGTGATGCATTAGAAAGAACGAAACACGTGTTATTATTAATATTGTACACCCTTATATTATTATTAATTTTCCTTTCTTACAAACATTAATACAATTTTTTTAGCCACCTCAAATAACATTTTAAAATTATAAAAGCAAGTAAATTACTAAATCAAAATAGTGTGATAAAAAGGAGGTGCCAATCATTAGAGTGCTAATTAAAATGCTAAATCCAATAGTTGGCATGGGTGCCAAAGAATTGGAAAATCATCAATTATCATGCCCAATAACTGGCACCCTTAAAAAAGAGGAAAAATGTTAGGTTAGAATGGGTTAAACCATTTTTTAGCTTTAATTTACGCTTTATCCAACAAATCAAATATCTACTACAGGCAATTCTTCTGTCCAAAGTACCAAAATATTACATAATTGTCAAACAGATTCTTACCTTGACGCTAATTTTTGATAGAATTCACATCATCTCACTACACTTTTACCGGCTAAAGCCATAAACAATATTACACAACGTGAACAATGTAGTCTGGTTATTGGGCAGGGTTGCCGCTATTTGTCTATTTTCTTAGAATTTAAATTAATTTGAATTCGACTTTTTTATTCAAAGAAAACTACTAAGGGTGCCAATATTTGGTCGAGTGCCAACAATTGGGTGTTTTACCCTATGCGGAATAGTAAATTTAAATTATATTCGAATAATAGATAACAGTAATAAAGTGAGATATAATAATTTTTTTAAAAAACAATTCATAAGAAAATTTTTAAAAATAATTTACAGTACATCAAATGAACTTCAAAAATTAAATTGGAATCAAATCGGACAATGCTATAATGATTAATTGTTCTACTTTCTTAATCCTGATTATGTCCACAACTTAAAAAGGATCATTTGGGTCACCTTGTATAACCTAAATATTAATTTTAAAATAAATTTGAATAATAGATAACCGTAATCGAGTGAGATATGACTATTTTTTTTAGACACAATACATCAAAATATTTTTAAAAATCATTTAGGGTTAATTAAATTATATCTAAAAATTAAATTAAAATTAAATCGGAACAATCGTTAACGCGAAGAGTTATTATATTTTCTTAATTCTGGTTTTATTCAAACCGTAAAAAACATCATTTGGCTATCTTGTATACGCGAAATAGTAAATGTAAATTATATTCGAATAATAAATAACAGTAATAGAGTGAGATATAATAATTTTTTTAAAAAACAATTCATAAGAAAAATTCTAAAAATAATTTACAGTACATCAAATGAACTTCAAAAATTAAATTGGATTCAAATCGGATAATGCTGTAATGATTAATTGTTCTATTTTCTTACTCTGGTTATGTTCAAAACTTAAAAAGGATCATTTGGGTCATCTTGTATAACCTTAAAATAAATTTGAATAATAGATAACCGTAATTGAGTGAGATATGACTTTTTTTTAAACACAATACATCAAAATATTTTAAAAAATTACTTAGGGTTAAACAAATTATATCTAAAAATTAAATTGAAATCATATCGGCACAATAGCTATAGGTAATAGTAATCGATTTTCTTTATCCTGGTTACGTCCAAAACATAAAAAGGACCATTGTATAAACTAAATAATAATTTTAAATTATATTTGAATAATAGATAACCGTAATTGAGTAAGATATGACTATTTTTTTAAAACATAATACATAAAACTATTATTAAAAATCATTTAGGGTTAATCAAATTATATCTAAAAATTAAATTAAAATTAAATAGGACTAATCGCCAACGCTATTAGTTATTACATTTTCTTAACTCTGGTTGTGTTCAAACCGCAAAAAACATCACTTGGCTATCTTGTTTATGCGAAATAGTAAATTTAAATTATATTCGAATAATAGATATCAGTAATAGAGTGAGATATAAGTATTTTTTTAAAAAACAATTCATAAGAAAAATTTTAAAAATAATTTACAGTACATCAAATGAACTTCAAAGATTAAATTGGAATCAAATCGGACAATGCTATAATGATTAATTGTTCTATTTTCTTAGCCCTGGTTATGTCCAAAACTTAAAAAGGATCATTTGAGTCATCTTGTATAACCTAAATATTAATTTTAAAATAAATTTGAATAATAGATAATCGTAATTGACTGAGATATGACTATTTTTTTTAAACACAATACAGCAAAATATTTTTAAAAATCATTTAGGGTTAATCAAATTATATCTGAAAATTAAATTAAAATTAAATCGGAACAATCGTTAACGCTATTAGTTATTATGTTTTCTTAATTGTGGTTGTGTTCAAACCGTAAAGAACATCATTTGGCTATCTTGTATATGCGAAATAGTAAATTTAAATCATATTTGAATTATAGATAACAGTAATAGAGTGAGATATAATAATTTTTTTAAAAAACAATTCATAAATTATTATTTGAATAATAAATTATTCAAATAATATCTAAAAATTAAATTAGAATTAAATCGGAACAATCGTTAACGCTATTAGTTATTATATTTTCTTAATTCTGGTTGTGTTCAAACCGTAAAAAACATCAATTGGCTCTCTTGTATATCCGAAATAGTAAATGTAAATTATATTCGAATAATAAATAACAGTAATAGAGTGAGATATAAGAATTTTTTTAAAAACAATACATTAAAATATTTTTAAAAATCATTTAGGGTTAATCAAATTATATCTAAAAATTAAATTAAAATTAAATCGGAACAATCGTTAATGCTATTAGTTATTATGTTTTCTTAATTGTGGTTGTGTTTAAACCGTAAAGAACATCATTTGGCTATCTTGTATATGCGAAATAGTAAATTTAAATCATATTCGAATAATAGATAACAGTAATAGAGTGAGATATAATTATTTTTTTAAAAAACAATTCATAAGAAAAATTTTCAAAATAATTTAGAGTACATTAAATAAACTTCAAAAATTAAATTGGAATCAAATCGGACAATGCTATAATGATAAATTGTTCTACTTTCTTAACTCTGATTATGTCCAAAACTTTAAAAGGATCATTTGAGTCATCTTGTATAACCTAAATATTAATTTTAAAATAAATTTGAATAATAGATAACCATAATTGAGTGAGATATGACTATTTTTTTTAAACACAATACATCAAAATATTTTTAAAAATCATTTAGGGTTAATCAAATTATATCTAAAAATTAAATTAAAATTAAATCGGAACAATCGTTAACGCTATTAGTTATTATATTTTCTTAATTCTGGTTGTATTCAAACCGTAAAAAACATCATTTGGCTATCTTGTATATGCGAAATAGTAAATGTAAATTATATTCGAATAATAGATAACAGTAATAGAGTGAGATATGATTATTTTTTTTTTAAACAATTCATAAGAAAAATTTTAAAAATAATTTACAGTACATCAAATGAACTTCAAACATTAAATTGGAATCAAATCGGACAATGCTATAATGATTAATTGTTCTATTTTCTTAACCCTGGTTATGTCCAAAACTTAAAAAGGATTATTTAGGTCATCTTGTATAACCTAAATATTAATTTTAAATTAAATTTGAATAATAGATAACCATAATTGAGTGAGATATGACTATTTTTTTTAAACACAACACATTATAATATTTTTAAAAATTATTTAGGGTTAAACAAATTATATCTAAAAATTAACTTAAAATGATATCGGAACCATAGCTATAGGTAATAGTAATCGATTTTCTTTATCCTAGTTATGTCCAAAACATAAAAAGTATTATTTGAGTCATCTTGTATAACCTAAATAATAATTTTAAATTATATTTAAATAATAGATAACCATAATTGAGTGAGATATGACTATTTTTTTAAAACACAATACATAAAACTAGTTTTAAAAATCATTTAGGGTTAATCAAATTATATCTAAAAATTGATTTAAAATTAAATCGGAACAATCGCTAACGCTATTAGTTATTATATTTTCTTACCTCTGGTTGTGTTCAAACCGTAAAAAACATCATTTGGCTATCTCGTATATGCGAAATAGTAAATTTAAAATATACTCAAATAATAGATAACAGTAATAGTGTGAAATATGAGTATTTTTTTTTAAAAACAATACATCAGAAAAATTTTAAAAATAATTTACAGTAAATCAAATGAACTTCAAAAATTAAATTGGAATGAAATCGGACAATGCTATAATGATTAATTGTTCTATTTTCTTAACCCTGGTTATGTCCAAAACTTAAAAAAGATCATTTGGGTCATCTTGTATAACCTAAATATTAATTTTAAAATAAATTTGAATAATAGATAACCGTAATTGAGTGAGATATGACTATTTTTTTAAACACAATACATCAGAATACTTTAAAAAATTATTTAGCGTTATTCACATTTTATCTAAAAATTGAATTAAAATTAAATTGGAACAATCGCTAACGCTATTAGTTATTACATTTTCTTAACTCTGGTTGTGTCCAAACCGTAAAAAACATCATTGGCAATCTTGTATATGCGAAATAGTAAATTTAAATTATATTCGAATAATAGATAACAGTAATAGAGTGAGATATAGTAATTTTTTTAAAAAACAATTCATAAGAAAAATTAAGAGATATGACTAATTTGTATAACCTAAATAATAATTTTAAATTATATTTGAATAATAGATAACCGTAATTGAGTGAGATATGACTATTTTTTTTAAACACAATACATCAAAATATTTTAACAAATTACTTAGGGTTAAACAAATTATATCTAAAAATTAAATTGAAATCATATCGGAACAATAGCTATAGGTAATAGTAATCGATTTTCTTTATCCTAGTTATGTCCAAAACATAAAAAGTATTATTTGAGTCATCTTGTATAACCTAAATAATAATTTTAAATTATATTTAAATAATAGATAACCATAATTGAGTGAGATATGACTATTTTTTTAAAACACAATACATAAAACTAGTTTTAAAAATCATTTAGGGTTAATCAAATTATATCTAAAAATTGATTTAAAATTAAATCGGAACAATCGCTAACGCTATTAGTTATTATATTTTGTTACCTCTGGTTGGGTTCAAACCATAAAAAAACATCATTTGGCTATCTCGTATATGCGAAATAGTAAATTTAAATTATATTCGAATAATAGATAACAGTAAAAGAGTGAGATATGATTAGTTTTTTAAAAAACAATTCATAAGAAAGATTTTAAAAATAATTTACAGTACATCAAATGAACTTCAAAAATTAAATTGGAATTACAACGGACAATGCTATAATGAATAATTGTTCTATTTTCTTAACCCTGGTTATGTCCAAAACTTAAAAAGGATCAATTGGGTCATCTTGTATAACCTAAATAATAATTTTAAATTGTATTTGAAAAATAGATAACCGTAATTGAGTGAGATATAACTTTTTTCTTTAAACACAATACATCAAAATATTTTTAAAAATCATTTAGGGTTAATCAAATTATATCTAAAAATTAATTTAAAATTAAATTGGAACAATCGTTAGCGCTATTAGTCATTATATTTTCTTAGTTCTCGTTGTGTTCAAACCGTAAAAAACATCATTTGGCTATCTTGTATATGCGAAATAGTAAATTTAAATTATATTCGAATAATAGATAACAGTAATAGAGTGAGATATGATTATTTTTTTAAAAAACAATTCATAAGAAAAATATAAAAAATAATTTAGAGTACATTAAATGAACTTCAAAAATTAAATTGGAATTAAATCCGACAATGCTATAATGAATAATTGTTCTATTTTCCTAACCCTGGTTATGTCCAAAACTTAAAAAGGATCAATTGGGTCATCTTGTATAACCTAAATATTAATTTTAAAATAAATTTGGTTAATAGATAACCGTAATTGAGTGAGATATGACTATTTTTTTTAAACACAATACATTATAATATTTTTAAAAATTATTTAGGGTTAAACAAATTATATCTGAAAATTAACTTAAAATCATATCGGAACCATAGCTATAGGTAATAGTAATCGATTTTCTTTATCCTGGTTATGTCCAAAACATAAAAAGGATTATGTAAGTCATCTTGTATAACCTAAATAATAATTTTAAATTATATTTGAATAATAGATAACCGCAATTGAGTGAGATATGACTATTTTTTTTAAACATAATACATAAAACTATTTTTAAAAATCATTTAGGGTTAATCAAATTATATCTAAAAATTGAATTAAAATTAAATCGGAACAATCGCCAACGCTATTAGTTATTACATTTTCTTAACTCTGGTTGTGTTCAAACCGTAAAAAACATCATTTGGCTATCTTGTATATGCGATATAGTAAATTTAAAATATATTCGAATAATAGATAACAATAATAGAGTGAGATATAATAATTTTTTTAAAAAATAATTCATAAGAAAAATTTTAAAAATAGTTTACAGTACATCAAATAAACTTCAAAAATTAAATTGGAATCAAATCGGACAATGCTACAATGATTAATTGTTCTATTTTCTTAACCCTGGTTATGTCCAAAACTTAAAAAGGATTATTTAGGTCATCTTTTATAACCTAAATATTAATTTTAAAATAAATTTGAATAATAGATAACCGTAATTGAATGAGAAATTACTATTTTTTTAAAATACAATATATTCGAATAATAGATAACAGTAATAGAGTGAGATATGATAATTTTTTTTTAAAACAATTCATAGGAAAAATTTTAAAAATAATTTACAGTACATCAAATGAACTTCAAAGATTAAATTGGAATCAAATCGGACAATGCTATAATGATTAATTGTTCTATTTTCTTAACCCTGGTTCATCTTGTATAACCTAAATATTAATTTTAAAATAAATTTGAATAATAGATAACCGTAATTGAGTGAGATATGACTATTTTTTTTAAACACAATACATCAAAATATTTTTAAAAATCATTTAGGGTTAATCAAATTATATCTAAAAATTAAATCGGAACAATCATTAACGCGAAGAATTATTATATTTTCTTAATTCTGGTTTTATTCAAACCGTAAAAAACATCATTTGGCTATCTTGTATACGCGAAATAGTAAATGTAAATTATATTCGAATAATAAATAACAGTAATAGAGTGAGATATAATAATTTTTTTAAAAAACAATTCATAAGAAAAATTCTAAAAATAATTTACAGTACATCAAATGAACTTCAAAAATTAAATTGGATTCAAATCGGACATTGCTGTAATGATTAATTGTTCTATTTTCTTACCCTGGTTATGTCCAAAACTTAAAAAGGATCATTTGGGTCACCTTGTATAACCTAAATATTAATTTTAAAATAAATTTGAATAATAGATAACCGTAATTGAGTGAGATATGACTTTTTTTTAAACACAATACATCAAAATATTTTTAAAAATTACTTAGGGTTAAACAAATTATATCTAAAAATTAAATTGAAATCGTATCGGAACAATAGCTATAGGTAATAGTAATCGATTTTCTTTATCCTGGTTATGTCCAAAACATAAAAAGGATCATTTGAGTCATCTTGTATAAACTAAATAATAATTTTAAATTATATTTGAATAATAGATAACCGTAATTGAGTAAGATATGACTATTTTTTTAAAACATAATACATAAAATTAGTTTTAAAAATCATTTAGGGTTAATCAAATTATATCTAAAAATTGAATTAAAATTAAATAGGAACAATCGCCAACGCTATTAGTTGTTACATTTTCTTAACTCTGGTTGTGTTCAAACCGCAAAAAACATCATTTGGCTATCTTGTATATGCGAAATAGTTAATTTAAACTATATTCGAATAATAAATAACAGTAATAGAGTGAGATATAATTATTTTTTTAAAAAACAATTCATAAGAAAAATTTTCAAAATAATTTAGAGTACATTAAATAAACTTCAAAAATTAAATTGGAATCAAATCGGACAATGCTATAATGATTAATTGTTCTACTTTCTTAACTCTGATTATGTCCAAAAGTTAAAAAGGATCATTTGGGTCATCTTGTATAACCTAAATATTAATTTTAAAATAAATTTGAATAATAGATAACCATAATTGAGTGAGATATGACTATTTTTTTAAACACAATACATCAAAATATTTTAAAAAATTACTTAGGGTTAAACAAATTATATCTAAAAATTAAATTGAAATCATATCGGAACAATAGCTAGCTATAGGTAATAGTAATCGATTTTCTTTATTCTGGCGATATCCAAAACTTAAAAAGGATCATTTGAGTCATCTTGATAACCTAAATATTAATTTTAAATTATATTTGAATCATTAATAACCGTAATTGAGTGAGATATGACTATTTTTTTAAAACACAATACATTATAATATTTTTAAAAATTATTTAGGGTTAAACAAATTATATCCAAAAATTAACTTAAAATGATATCGGAACCATAGCTATAGGTAATAGTAATCGATTTTCTTTATCCTAGTTATGTCCAAAACATAAAAAGTATTATTTGAGTCATCTTGTATAACCTAAATAATAATTTTAAATTATATTTGAATAATAGATAACCATAATTGAGTGAGATATGACTATTTTTTTAAAACACAATACATAAAACTAGTTTTAAAAATCATTTAGGGTTAATCAAATTATATCTAAAAATTGATTTAAAATTAAATCGGAACAATCGCTAACGCTATTAGTTATTATATTTTCTTACCTCTGGTTGTGTTCAAACCGTAAAAAACATCATTTGGCTATCTCGTATATGCGAAATAGTAAATTTAAAATATACTCAAATAATAGATAACAGTAATAGTGTGAAATATGAGTATTTTTTTTTAAAAACAATACATCAGAAAAATTTTAAAAATAATTTACAGTAAATCAAATGAACTTCAAAAATTAAATTGGAATGAAATCGGACAATGCTATAATGATTAATTGTTCTATTTTCTTAACCCTGGTTATGTCCAAAACTTAAAAAAGATCATTTGGGTCATCTTGTATAACCTAAATATTAATTTTAAAATAAATTTGAATAATAGATAACCGTAATTGAGTGAGATATGACTATTTTTTTAAACACAATACATCAGAATACTTTAAAAAATTATTTAGCGTTATTTACATTTTATCTAAAAATTGAATTAAAATTAAATTGGAACAATCGTTAACGCTATTAGTTATTACATTTTCTTAACTCTGGTTGTGTCCAAACCGTAAAAAACATCATTGGCAATCTTGTATATGCGAAATAGTAAATTTAAATTATATTCGAATAATAGATAACAGTAATAGAGTGAGATATAGTAATTTTTTTAAAAAACAATTCATAAGAAAAATTAAGAGATATGACTAATTTGTATAACCTAAATAATAATTTTAAATTATATTTGAATAATAGATAACCGTAATTGAGTGAGATATGACTATTTTTTTTAAACACAATACATCAAAATATTTTAACAAATTACTTAGGGTTAAACAAATTATATCTAAAAATTAAATTGAAATCATATCGGAACAATAGCTATAGGTAATATTAATCAATTTTGTTTATCCTGGTTATGTCCAAAACATAAAAAGGATCATTTGAGTCATCTTGTATAACCTAAATAATAATTTTAAATTATATTTGAATAATAGATAACCGTAATTGAGTGAGATATGACTATTTTTTTAAAACACAATACATAAAACTAGTTTTAAAAATCATTTAGGGTTAATCAAATTATATCTAAAAATTGATTTAAAATTAAATCGGAACAATCGCTAACGCTATTAGTTATTATGTTTTGTTACCTCTGGTTGGGTTCAAACCATAAAAAAACATCATTTGGCTATCTCGTATATGCGAAATAGTAAATTTAAATTATATTCGAATAATAGATAACAGTAAAAGAGTGAGATATGATTAGTTTTTTAAAAAACAATTCATAAGAAAGATTTTAAAAATAATTTACAGTACATCAAATGAACTTCAAAAATTAAATTGGAATTACAACGGACAATGCTATAATGAATAATTGTTCTATTTTCTTAACCCTGGTTATGTCCAAAACTTAAAAAGGATCAATTGGGTCATCTTGTATAACCTAAATAATAATTTTAAATTGTATTTGAAAAATAGATAACCGTAATTGAGTGAGATATAACTTTTTTCTTTAAACACAATACATCAAAATATTTTTAAAAATCATTTAGGGTTAATCAAATTATATCTAAAAATTAATTTAAAATTAAATTGGAACAATCGTTAGCGCTATTAGTCATTATATTTTCTTAGTTCTCGTTGTGTTCAAACCGTAAAAAACATCATTTGGCTATCTTGTATATGCGAAATAGTAAATTTAAATTATATTCGAATAATAGATAACAGTAATAGAGTGAGATATGATTATTTTTTTAAAAAACAATTCATAAGAAAAATATAAAAAATAATTTAGAGTACATTAAATGAACTTCAAAAATTAAATTGGAATTAAATCCGACAATGCTATAATGAATAATTGTTCTATTTTCTTAACCCTGGTTATGTCCAAAACTTAAAAAGGATCAATTGGGTCATCTTGTATAACCTAAATATTAATTTTAAAATAAATTTGGTTAATAGATAACCGTAATTGAGTGAGATATGACTATTTTTTTTAAACACAATACATTATAATATTTTTAAAAATTATTTAGGGTTAAACAAATTATATCTGAAAATTAACTTAAAATCATATCGGAACCATAGCTATAGGTAATAGTAATCGATTTTCTTTATCCTGGTTATGTCCAAAACATAAAAAGGATTATGTGAGTCATCTTGTATAACCTAAATAATAATTTTAAATTATATTTGAATAATAGATAACCGCAATTGAGTGAGATATGACTATTTTTTTAAACATAATACATAAAACTATTTTTAAAAATCATTTAGGGTTAATCAAATTATATCTAAAAATTGAATTAAAATTAAATCGGAACAATCGCCAACGCTATAAGTTATTACATTTTCTTAACTCTGGTTGTGTTCAAACCGTAAAAAACATCATTTGGCTATCTTGTATATGCGATATAGTAAATTAAAAATATATTCGAATAATAGATAACAATAATAGAGTGAGATATAATAATTTTTTAAAAAAATAATTCATAAGAAAAATTTTAAAAATAGTTTACAGTACATCAAATAAACTTTAAAAATTAAATTGGAATCAAATCGGACAATGCTACAATGATTAATTGTTCTATTTTCTTAACCCTGGTTATGTCCAAAACTTAAAAAGGATTATTTAGGTCATCTTTTATAACCTAAATATTAATTTTAAAATAAATTTGAATAATAGATAACCGTAATTGAATGAGAAATTACTATTTTTTTTAAATACAATACATCAAAATATTTTTAAAAATCATTTAGGGTTAATCAAATTATATCTAAAAATTAAATTAAAATTAAATCGGAACAATCGTTAACGCTATATTTTCTTAATTCTGGTTGTGTTCAAACCTTAAAAAACATCATTTGGCTATCTTGTATATACGAAATAGTAAATGTAAATTATATTCGAATAATAGATAACAGTAATAGAGTGAGATATAATAATTTTTTTAAAAAACAATTCATAAGAAAAATTTTAAAAATAATTTACAGTACATCAAATGAACTTCAAAGATTAAATTGGAATCAAATCGAACAATGCTATAATGATTAATTGTTCTATTTTCTTAACCCTGATTATGTCCAAAACTTAAAAAGGATCATTTGAGTCATCTCGTATAACCTAAATATTAATTTTAAAATAAATTTGAATAATAGATAACCGTAATTGAGTGAGATATGACTATTTTTTTTTAAACACAATACATCAAAATATTTTTAAAAATCAATTAGGGTTAATCAAATTATATCTAAAAATTAAATTAAAATTAAATCGGAACAATCGTTAACGCTATATTTTCTTAATTCTGGTTGTGTTCAAACCGTAAAAAACATCATTTGGCTATCTTGTATATGCGAAATAGTAAATGTAAATTATATTCGAATAATAGATAACAGTAATAGAGTGAGATATGATAATTTTTTTTTAAAACAATTCATAGGAAAAATTTTAAAAATAATTTGCAGTACATCAAATGAACTTCAAAGATTAAATTGGAATCAAATCGGACAATGCTATAATGATTAATTGTTCTATTTTCTTAACCCTGGTTCATCTTGTATAACCTAAATATTAATTTTAAAATAAATTTGAATAATAGATAACCGTAATTGAGTGAGATATGACTATTTTTTTAAACACAATACATCAAAATATTTTTAAAAATCATTTAGGGTTAATCAAATTATATCTAAAAATTAAATCGGAACAATCTAAACTTAAAAAGGATCATTTGGGTCATCTTGTATAACCTAAATATTAATTTTAAAATAAATTTGAATAATAGATAACCGTAATTGAGTGAGATATGACTATTTTTTTTAAACACAATACATCAAAATATTTTTAAAAATCATTTAGGGTTAATCAAATTATATCTAAAAATTAAATCGGAACAATCATTAACGCGAAGAATTATTATATTTTCTTAATTCTGGTTTTATTCAAACCGTAAAAAACATCATTTGGCTATCTTGTATACGCGAAATAGTAAATGTAAATTATATTCGAATAATAAATAACAGTAATAGAGTGAGATATAATAATTTTTTTAAAAAACAATTCATAAGAAAAATTCTAAAAATAATTTACAGTACATCAAATGAACTTCAAAAATTAAATTGGATTCAAATCGGACATTGCTGTAATGATTAATTGTTCTATTTTCTTACCCTGGTTATGTCCAAAACTTAAAAAGGATCATTTGGGTCACCTTGTATAACCTAAATATTAATTTTAAAATAAATTTGAATAATAGATAACCGTAATTGAGTGAGATATGACTTTTTTTTAAACACAATACATCAAAATATTTTTAAAAATTACTTAGGGTTAAACAAATTATATCTAAAAATTAAATTGAAATCGTATCGGAACAATAGCTATAGGTAATAGTAATCGATTTTCTTTATCCTGGTTATGTCCAAAACATAAAAAGGATCATTTGAGTCATCTTGTATAAACTAAATAATAATTTTAAATTATATTTGAATAATAGATAACCGTAATTGAGTAAGATATGACTATTTTTTTAAAACATAATACATAAAATTAGTTTTAAAAATCATTTAGGGTTAATCAAATTATATCTAAAAATTGAATTAAAATTAAATAGGAACAATCGCCAACGCTATTAGTTGTTACATTTTCTTAACTCTGGTTGTGTTCAAACCGCAAAAAACATCATTTGGCTATCTTGTATATGCGAAATAGTTAATTTAAACTATATTCGAATAATAAATAACAGTAATAGAGTGAGATATAATTATTTTTTTAAAAAACAATTCATAAGAAAAATTTTCAAAATAATTTAGAGTACATTAAATAAACTTCAAAAATTAAATTGGAATCAAATCGGACAATGCTATAATGATTAATTGTTCTACTTTCTTAACTCTGATTATGTCCAAAAGTTAAAAAGGATCATTTGGGTCATCTTGTATAACCTAAATATTAATTTTAAAATAAATTTGAATAATAGATAACCATAATTGAGTGAGATATGACTATTTTTTTAAACACAATACATCAAAATATTTTAAAAAATTACTTAGGGTTAAACAAATTATATCTGAAAATTAAATTGAAATCATATCGGAACAATAGCTAGCTATAGGTAATAGTAATCGATTTTCTTTATTCTGGCGATATCCAAAACTTAAAGAGGATCATTTGAGTCATCTTGATAACCTAAATATTAATTTTAAATTATATTTGAATCATTAATAACCGTAATAAAGTGAGATATGACTATTTTTTTAAAACACAATACATAAAACTATTTTTAAAAATCATTTAGGGTTAATCAAATTATATCTAAAAATTAAATCGGAACAATCGTTAACGCTATTAGTTATTATATTTTCTTAATTCTGGTTGTGTTCAAACCGTAAGAAACATCATTTGGCTATCTTGTATATGCGAAATAGTAAATGTAAATTATATTCGAATAATAGATAACAGTAAAAGAGTGAGATATGATAATTTTTTTTTTTAAACAATTCATAGGAAAAATTTTAAAAATAATTTACAGTACATCAAATGAACTTCAAAGATTAAATTGGAATCAAATCGGACAATGCTATAATGATTAATTGTTCCATTTTCTTAACCCTGGTTATGTCCTAAACTTAAAAAGGATCATTTGGGTCATCTTGTATAACCTAAATATTAATTTTAAAATAAATTTGAATAATAGATAACCGTAATTGAGTGAGATATGACTATTTTTTTAAAACACAATACATTATAATATTTTTAAAAATGATTTAGGGTTAAACAAATTATATCTAAAAATTAACTTAAAATCATATCGGAACCATAGCTATAGGTAATAGTAATCGATTTTCTTTATCCTGGTTATGTTCAAAACATAAAAAGGATTATTTGAGTCATCTTGTATAACCTAAATAATAATTTTAAATTATATTTGAATAATAGATAACCGTAATTGAGTGAGATATGACTATTTTTTTTAAACACAATACATCAAAATATTTTTAAAATTCATTTAGGGTTAATCAAATTATATCTAAAAATTAAATTAAAATTAAATCGGAACAATCGCTAACGCTATTAATACATTTTCTTAACTCTGGTTGTGTTCAAACCGTAAAAAACATCATTTTGCTATCCTCTATATGCGAAATAGTAAATTTAAATTATATTCGAATAATAGATAACAGTAATGGAGTGAGATATAATTATTTTTTTAAAAAACAATACATAAGAAAAATTTTAAAAATAATTTACAGTAGATCAAATGAACTTCGAAAATTAAATTGGAATCAATTCGGACAATGCTATAATGATTAATTGTTCTATTTTCTTAACCCTGGTTATGTCCAAAACATAAAAAGGATCATTTGAGTCATCTTGTATAAACTAAATAATAATTTTAAATTATATTTGAATAATAGATAACCATAATTGAGTAAGATATGACTATTTTTTTAAAACATAATACATAAAACTATTTTTAAAAATCATTTAGGGTTAATCAAATTATATCTAAAAATTGAATTAAAATTAAATAGGAACAATCGCCAACGCTATTAGTTATTACATTTTCTTAACTCTGGTTGTGTTCAAACCGTAAAAAACATCATTTTGCTATCCTGTATATGCGAAATAGTAAATTTAAATTATATTCGAATAATAGATAACAGTAATAGAGTGAGATATAATTATTTTTTTAAAAAACAATACATAAGAAAAATTTTAAAAATAATTTACAGTACATCAAATGAACACCAAAGATTAAATTGGAATCAAATCGGACAATGCTATAATGATTAATTGTTCTACTTTCTTAACCCTGATTATGTCCAAAACTTAAAAAGGATCATTTGGGTCATCTTGTATAACTAAATATTAATTTTAAAATAAATTTGAATAATAGATAACCGTAATTGAGTGAAATATGACTATTTTTTTTAAACACAATACATCAAAATATTTCAAAAAATTACTTAGGGTTAAACAAATTATATCTAAAAATTAAATTGAAATCATATCGGAACAATACCTATAGGTAATAGTAATCGATTTTTTTTATCCTGGTTATGTCCAAAACATAAAAATGATCATTTGAGTCATCTTGTATACTCTAAATAAAAATTTTAAATTATATTTGAATAATAGATAACCGTAATTGAGTGAGATACGACTATTTTTTTAAACACAATACAACACAATATTTTTAAAAATCATTTACGGTTAATCAAATTATATCTAAAAATTAAATCGGAACAATAGTTACTGCTATTAGTTATTATGTTTTCTTAATTGTGGTTGTCTTCAAACCGTAAAGAACATTATTTGGCTATCTTGTATATGCGAAATAGCAAATGTAAATTATATTCGAATAATAAATAACGGTAATAGAGTGAGATATAATTATTTTTTTAAAAAACAATACATAAGAAAAATTTTAAAAATAATTTACAGTACATCAAATGAACACCAAAGATTAAATTGGAATCAAATCGGACAATGCTATAAATGATTAATTGTTCTATTTTCTTATCCCTGGTTATGTCCAAAACTTAAAAAGGATCAATTGGGTCATCTTGTATAACCTAAATATTAATTTTAAAATAAATTTGAATAATAGATAACCGTAATTGAGTGAGACATGACTATTTTTTTAAACACAATACAACACAATATTTTTAAAAATCATTTAGGGTTAATCAAATTATATCTAAAAATGAAATCGGAACAATCGTTAATGCTATTAGTTATTATGTTTTCTTAATTGTGGTTGTCTTCAAACCGTAAAGAACATCATTTGGCTATCTTGTATATGCGAAATAGTAAATTTAAATTATATTCGAATAATAGATAACAGTAATAGAGTGACATATAATTACTTTTTTAAAAAACAATACATAAGAAAAATTTAAAAAATAATTTACAATAAATCAAATGAACTTTAAAAATTAAATTGGAATCAAATCGGACAATGCTATAATGATTAATCGTTCTATTTTCTTAACCCTGGTTATGTCCAAAACTTAAAAAGGATCATTTGAGTCATCTGGTATAACCTAAATAATAATTTTAAATTATATTTGAATAATAGATAACCGTAATTAAGTGAGATACGACTATTTTTTTAAACACAATACAACACAATATTTTTAAAAATCATTTAGGGTTAATCAAATTATATCTAAAAATGAAATCGGAACAATCGTTAATGCTATTAGTTATTATGTTTTCTTAATTGTGGTTGTCTTCAAACCGTAAAGAACATCATTTGGCTATCTTGTATATGCGAAATAATAAATTTAAATTATATTCGAATAATAGATAACAGTAATAGAGTGACATATAATTATTTTTTTAAAAAACAATACATAAGAAAAATTTAAAAAATAATTTACAATAAATCAAATGAACTTCAAAAATTAAATTGGATTCAAATCGGACAATGCTGTAATGATTAATTGTTCTATTTTCTTAACCCTGGTTATGTCCAAAACTTAAAAAGGATCATTTGAGTCATCTTGTATAAACTAAATAATAATTTTAAATTATATTTGAATAATAGAAAACCGTAATTGAGTGAGATATGACTAATTTTTAAACACAAAACATCAAAATATTTTTAAAAATCATTTAGGGTTAATCAAATTATATCTAAAAATTAAATCGGAACAATCGTTAATGTTATTAGTCATTATATTTTCTTAATTCTGGTTGTGTTCAAACCGTAAAAAACATCATTTGGCTATCTTGTATATGCGAAATAGCAAATGTAAAGTATATTCGAATAATAAATAACAGTAATAGAGTGAGATATAATTATTTTTTTGAAAAACAATTCATAAGATAAATTTTAAAAATAATTTACAGTACATCAAATGAACTTCAAAAATTAAATTGGAATCAAATCGGACAATGCTATAAATGATTAATTGTTCTATTTTCTTAACCCTGGTTATGTCCAAAACTTAAAAAGGATCATTTGAGTCATCTTGTATAACCTAAATATTAATTTTAAAATAAATTTGAATAATAGATAACCGTAATTGAGTGAGATATGACTATTTTTTTTAAACACAATACATCAAAATATTTTAAAAAATTACTTAGGGTTAAACAAATTATATCTAAAAATTAAATTGAAATCATATCGAAACAATAGCTATAGGTAATAGTAATCGATTTTTTTTATCCTGGTTATGTCCAAAACATAAAAAGGATCATTTGAGTCATCTTGTATAAACTAAATAATAATTTTAAATTATATTTGAATAATAGATAACCATAATTGAGTAAGATATGATTATTTTTTTAAAACATAATACATAAAACTATTTTTAAAAATCATTTAGGGTTAATCAAATTATATCAAAAATTGAATTAGAATTAAATAGGAACAATCGCCAACGCTATTAGTCATTACATTTTCTTAACTCTGGTTGTGTTCAAACCGTAAAAAAAATCATTTTGCTATCCTGTATATGCGAAATAGTAAATTTAAATTATATTCGAATAATAGATAACAGTAATAGAGTGAGATAAAATAATTTTTTTAAAAAACAATACATAAGAAAAATTTTAAAAATAATTTACAGTACATCAAATGAACACCAATGATTAAATTGGAATCAAATCGGACAATGCTATAATGATTAATTGTTCTACTTTCTTAACCCTGATTATGTCCCAAACTTAAAAAGGATCAATTGGGTCATCTTGTATAACCTAAATATTAATTTTAAAATAAATTTGAATAATAGATAACCGTAATTGAGTGAGATATGACTATTTTTTTAAACACAATACATCAAAATATTTTTAAAAACCATTTAGGGTTAATCAAATTATATCTAAAAATTAAATCGGAACAATCGTTAATGCTATTAGTTATTATGTATTCTTAATTGTGGTTGTGTTCAAACCGTAAAGAACATCATTTGGCTATCTTGTATATGCGAAATAGTAAATTTAAATCTTATTCGAATAATAGATAACAGTAATAGAGTGAGATATAATTATTTTTTTTAAAAAACAATTTATAAGAAAAATTTTAAAAATAATTTACAGTACATCAAATGAACACCAATGATTAAATTGGAATCAAATCGGACAATGCTATAATGATTAATTGTTCTACTTTCTTAACCCTGGTTATGTCCAAAACTTAAAAAGGATGATTTGAGTCATCTTGTATAACCTAAATATTAATTTTAAAATAAATTTGAATAATAGATAACCGTAATTGAGTGAGATATGACTATTTTTTTTAAACACAATACATCAAAATATTTTAAAAAATTACTTAGGGTTAAACAAATTATATCTAAAAATTAAATTGAAATCATATCGAAACAATAGCTATAGGTAATAGTAATCGATTTTTTTTATCCTGGTTATGTCCAAAACATAAAAATGATCATTTGAGTCATCTTGTATACTCTAAATAATAATTTTAAATTATATTTGAATAATAGATAACCGTAATTAAGTGAGATATGACTATTTTTTTAAACACAATACAACAAAATATTTTTAAAAATCATTTAGGGTTAATCAAATTATATCTAAAAATTAAATCGGAACAATCGTTAATGCTATTAGTTATTATGTTTTCTTAATTGTGGTTGTGTTCAAACCGTAAAGAACATCATTTGGCTATCTTGTATATGCGAAATAGCAAATGTAAAGTATATTCGAATAATAAATAACAGTAATAGAGTGAGATATAATTATTTTTTTGAAAAACAATTCATAAGATAAATTTTAAAAATAATTTACAGTACATCAAATGAACTTCAAAAATTAAATTGGAATCAAATCGGACAATGCTATAAATGATTAATTGTTCTATTTTCTTAACCCTGGTTATGTCCAAAACTTAAAAAGGATCATTTGAGTCATCTTGTATAACCTAAATATTAATTTTAAAATAAATTTGAATAATAGATAACCGTAATTGAGTGAGATATGACTATTTTTTTTAAACACAATACATCAAAATATTTTAAAAAATTACTTAGGGTTAAACAAATTATATCTAAAAATTAAATTGAAATCATATCGAAACAATAGCTATAGGTAATAGTAATCGATTTTTTTTATCCTGGTTATGTCCAAAACATAAAAAGGATCATTTGAGTCATCTTGTATAAACTAAATAATAATTTTAAATTATATTTGAATAATAGATAACCATAATTGAGTAAGATATGACTATTTTTTTAAAACATAATACATAAAACTATTTTTAAAAATCATTTAGGGTTAATCAAATTATATCTAAAAATTGAATTAAAATTAAATAGGAACAATCGCCAACGCTATTAGTCATTACATTTTCTTAACTCTGGTTGTGTTCAAACCGTAAAAAAAATCATTTTGCTATCCTGTATATGCGAAATAGTAAATTTAAATTATATTCGAATAATAGATAACAGTAATAGAGTGAGATAAAATAATTTTTTTAAAAAACAATACATAAGAAAAATTTTAAAAATAATTTACAGTACATCAAATGAACACCAATGATTAAATTGGAATCAAATCGGACAATGCTATAATGATTAATTGTTCTACTTTCTTAACCCTGATTATGTCCCAAACTTAAAAAGGATCAATTGGGTCATCTTGTATAACCTAAATATTAATTTTAAAATAAATTTGAATAATAGATAACCGTAATTGAGTGAGATATGACTATTTTTTTAAACACAATACATCAAAATATTTTTAAAAACCATTTAGGGTTAATCAAATTATATCTAAAAATTAAATCGGAACAATCGTTAATGCTATTAGTTATTATGTTTTCTTAATTGTGGTTGTGTTCAAACCGTAAAGAACATCATTTGGCTATCTTGTATATGCGAAATAGTAAATTTAAATCTTATTCGAATAATAGATAACAGTAATAGAGTGAGATATAATTATTTTTTTTAAAAAACAATTTATAAGAAAAATTTTAAAAATAATTTACAGTACATCAAATGAACACCAATGATTAAATTGGAATCAAATCGGACAATGCTATAATGATTAATTGTTCTACTTTCTTAACCCTGGTTATGTCCAAAACTTAAAAAGGATCATTTGAGTCATCTTGTATAACCTAAATATTAATTTTAAAATAAATTTGAATAATAGATAACCGTAATTGAGTGAGATATGACTATTTTTTTTAAACACAATACATCAAAATGTTTTAAAAAATTACTTAGGGTTAAACAAATTATATCTAAAAATTAAATTGAAATCATATCGAAACAATAGCTATAGGTAATAGTAATCGATTTTTTTTATCCTGGTTATGTCCAAAACATAAAAATGATCATTTGAGTCATCTTGTATACTCTAAATAATAATTTTAAATTATATTTGAATAATAGATAACCGTAATTAAGTGAGATATGACTATTTTTTTAAACACAATACAACAAAATATTTTTAAAAATCATTTAGGGTTAATCAAATTATATCTAAAAATTAAATCGGAACAATCGTTAATGCTATTAGTTATTATGTTTTCTTAATTGTGGTTGTGTTCAAACCGTAAAGAACATCATTTGGCTATCTTGTATATGCGAAATAGTAAATTTAAATCTTATTTGAATAATAGATAACAGTAATAGAGTGAGATATAATTATTTTTTTTAAAAAACAATTTATAAGAAAAATTTTAAAAATAATTTACAGTACATCAAATAAACATCAAAGATTAAATTGGAATCAAATCGGACAATGCTATAATGATTAATTGCTCTACTTTCTTAACCCTGATTATGTCCAAAACTTAAAAAGGATCATTTGGGTCATCTTGTATAACTAAATATTAATTTAAAATAAATTTGAATAATAGATAACCGTAATTGAGTGAGATATGACTATTTTTTTAAACACAATACAACAAAATATTTTTAAAAATCATTTAGGGTTAATCAAATTATATGTAAAAATTAAATCGGAACAATCGTTAATGGTATTAGTTATTATATTTTCTTAATTCTGGTTGTGTTCAAACCATAAAGAACATCATTTGGCTATCTTCTATATGGGAAATAGTAAATTTAAATGATATTCGAATAATAGATAACAGTAATAGAGCGAGATATAATTATTTTTTTAAAAACAATTTATAAGAAAAATTTTAAAAATAATTTACAGTAGATCAAATGAACTTCAAAAATTAAATTGGAATCAAATCGGACAATGCTATAAAGATTAATCGTTCTATTTTCTTAACCCTGATTATGTCCAAAACTTAAAAAGGATCAGATGGGTCATCTTGTATAACTGAATATTAATTTTAAAATAAATTTAAATAATAGATAACCGTAATTGAGTGAGATATGACTAATTTTTTTTAAACACAATACATCAAAATATTTTAAAAAATTACTTAGGGTTAAACAAATTATATCTAAAAATTAAATTGAAATCATATCGGAACGATACCTATAGGTAATAGTAATCGATTTTTTTTATCCTGGTTATGTCTAAAACATAAAAATGATCATTTGAGTCATCTTGTATACTCTAAATAATAATTTTAAATTATATTTGAATAATAGATAACCGTAATTGAGTGAGATATGACTATTTTTTTAAACACAATACAACAAAATATTTTTAAAAATCATTTAGGGTTAATCAAATTATATCTAAAAATTAAATCGGAACAATCGTTAATGCTATTAGTTATTATATTTTCTTAATTGTGGTTGTGTTCAAACCGTAAAAAACATCATTTTGCTATCCTGTATATGCGAAATAGTAAATTTAAATTATATTCGAATAATAGATAACAGTAATAGAGTGAGATATAATTATTTTTTTAAAAAACAATACATAAGAAAAATTTTAAAAATAATTTACAGTACATCAAATGAACACCAAAGATTAAATTGGAATCAAATCGGACAATGCTATAATGATTAATTGTTCTACTTTCTTAACCCTGATTATGTCCAAAACTTAAAAAGGATCATTTGGGTCATCTTGTATAACTAAATATTAATTTTAAAATAAATTTGAATAATAGATAACCGTAATTGAGTGAGATATGACTATTTTTTTTTTAAACACAATACATCAAAATATTTTAAAAAATTACTTAGTGTTAAACAAATTATATATAAAAATTAAATTGAAATCATATCGGAACAATAGCTATAGGTAATAGTAATTGATTTTCTTTATCCTGGTTATGTCCAAAACATAAAAAGGATCATTTGAGTCATCTTGTATAAACTAAATAATAATTTTAAATTATATTTGAATAATAGATAACCGTAATTGAGTGAGATATGACTATTTTCAAACACAATACAACAAAATATTTTTAAAAATCATTTAGGGTTAATCAAATTATATCTAAAAATTAAATCGGAACAATCGTTAATGCTATTAGTTATTATGTATTCTTAATTGTGGTTGTGTTCAAACCTTAAAAAACAACATTTGGCTATCTTGTATATGCGAAATAGCAAATGTAAATTATATTCGAATAATAAATAACAGTAATAAAGTGAGATATAATTATTTTTTTGAAAACAATTCATAAGAAAAATTTTAAAAATAATTTACAGTACATCAAATGAACTTCAAAAATTGAATTGGAATCAAATCGGACAATGCTATAATGATTAATTGTTCTATTTTCTTAACCCTGGTTATGTCCAAAACTTAAAAATGATCATTTGAGTCATCTTGTATAAACTAAATACTAATTTTAAAATAAATTTGAATAATAGATAACCGTAATTGAGAGAGATATGATAATTTTTTTTAAACACAATACATCAAAATATTTTTAAAAATTATTTAGGGTTAATCAAATTATATCTAAAAATTAAATCGGAACAATCGTTAATGCTATTAGTTATTATGTTTTCTTAATTGTGGTTGTCTTCAAACCGTAAAGAACATCATTTGGCTATCTTGTATATGCGAAATAGTAAATTTAAATCTTAGTCGAATAATAGATAACAGTAATAGAGAGATATAATTATTTTTTTTAAAAAACAATTTATAAGAAAAATTTAAAAAATAATTTACAGTAAATCAAATGAACTTCAAAAATTAAATTGGAATCAAATCGGACAATGCTATAATGATTAATTGTTCTATTTTCTTAACCCTGGTTATGTCCAAAACTTAAAAAGGATCATTTGAGTCATCTTGTATAACCTAAATATTAATTTTAAAATAAATTTGAATAATAGATAACCGTAATTGTGTGAGATATGACTATTTTTTTTAAACACAATACATCAAAATATTTTTAAAAATCATTTAGGGTTAATCAAATTATATCTAAAAATTAAATTAAAATTAAATTGGAACAATCGCCAACGCTATTAGTTATTACATTTTCTTAACTCTGGTTGTGTTCAAACCGCAAAAAACATCATTTGGCTATCTTGTATATGCGAAATAGTAAATTTAAATCATATTCGAATAATAGATAACAGTAATAGAGAGAGATATAATTATTTTTTTAAAAAACAATTCATAAGAAAAATTTTAAAAATAATTTACAGTAGATCAAATGAACTTCGAAAATTAAATTGGAATCAATTTGGACAATGCTATAAAGATTAATTGTTCTATTTTCTTAACCCTGGTTATGTCCAAAACTTAAAAAGGATCATTTGAGTCATCTTGTATAACATAAATATTAATTTTAAAATAAATTTGAATAATAGATAACCGTAATTAAGTGAGATATGACTATTTTTTTAAAACACAATACCTTAAAAAATTTAAAATAATTATTTAGGGTAAAACAAATTATATCTAAAAATTAAATTAAAATCATATCGGAACAATAGCTATAGGTAATAGTAATCGATTTTCTTTATCCTGGTTATGTCCAAAACATAAAAAGGATCATTTGAGTCATCTTGTATAACCTAAATAATAATTTTAAATTATATTTGAATAATAGATAACCGTAATTGAGTGAGATATGACTATTTTTTTTAAACACAATACATCAAAATATTTTTAAAAATCATTTAGGGTTAATCAAATTATATCTAAAAATTAAATCGGAACAATCGTTAATGCTATTAGTTATTATGTTTTCTTAATTGTGGTTGTCTTCAAACCGTAAAGAACATCATTTGGCTATCTTGTATATGCGAAATAGTAAATTTAAATCTTAGTCGAATAATAGATAACAGTAATAGAGAGATATAATTATTTTTTTTAAAAAACAATTTATAAGAAAAATTTAAAAAATAATTTACAGTAAATCAAATGAACTTCAAAAATTAAATTGGAATCAAATCGGACAATGCTATAATGATTAATTGTTCTATTTTCTTAACCCTGGTTATGTCCAAAACTTAAAAAGGATCATTTGAGTCATCTTGTATAAACTAAATACTAATTTTAAAATAAATTTGAATAATAGATAACCGTAATTGAGAGAGATATGATAATTTTTTTTAAACACAATACATCAAAATATTTTTAAAAATTAATTAGGGTTAATCAAATTATATCTAAAAATTAAATCGGAACAATCGTTAATGCTATTAGTTATTATGTTTTCTTAATTGTGGTTGTCTTCAAACCATAAAGAACATCATTTGGCTATCTTGTATATGCGAAATAGTAAATTTAAATCTTAGTCGAATAATAGATAACAGTAATAGAGTGAGATATAATTATTTTTTTTAAAAAACAATTTATAAGAAAAATTTAAAAAATAATTTACAGTAAATCAAATGAACTTCAAAAATTAAATTGGAATCAAATCGGACAATGCTATAATGGATAATTGTTCTATTTTCTTAACCCTGGTTATGTCCAAAACTTAAAAAGGATCATTTGAGTCATCTTGTATAACCTAAATATTAATTTTAAAATAAATTTGAATAATAGATAACCGTAATTGAGTGAGATATGAATATTTTTTTAAAACACAATACATTAAAAAATTTTAAATAATTATTTAGGGTAAAACAAATTATATCTAAAAATTAAATTAAAATCATATCGGAACAATAGCTATAGGTAATAGTAATCGATTTTCTTTATCCTGGTTATGTCCAAAACATAAAAAGGATCATTTGAGTCATCTTGTATAACCTAAATAATTATTTTCAATTATATTTGAATAATAGATAACCGTAATTGAGTGAGATATGACTATTTTTTTATAACATAAAACATAAAACTATTTTTAAAAATCATTTAGGGTAAATCAAATTATATCTAAAAATTGAATTAAAATTAAATAGGAACAATCGCCAACGCTATTAGTTATTAAATTTTCTTAACTCTGGTTGTGCTCAAACCGTAAAAAACATCATTTTGCTATCCTGTATATGCGAAATAGTAAATTTAAATTATATTCGAATAATAGATAACAGTAATGGAGTGAAATATAATTTTTTTTTTAAAAAACAATACATAAGAAAAATTTTAAAAATAATTTACAGTACATCAAATGAACACCAAAGATTAAATTGGAATCAAATCGGACAATGCTATAATGATTAATTGTTCTACTTTCTTAACCCTGATTATGTCCAAAACTTAAAAAGGATCATTTGGGTCATCTTGTATAACTAAATATTAATTTTAAAATAAATTTGAATAATAGATAACCGTAATTGAGTGAGATATGACTATTTTTTTTTAAACACAATACATCAAAATATTTTTAAAAATCGTTTAGGGTTAATCAAATTATATCTAAAAATTAAATTAAAATTAAATCGGAACAATCGCCAACGCTATTAGTTATTACATTTTCTTAACTCTGGTTGTGTTCAAACCGCAAAAAACATCATTTGGCTATCTTGTATATGCGAAATAGTAAATTTAAATCATATTCGAATAATAGATAACAGTAATAGAGAGAGATATAATTATTTTTTTAAAAAACAATTCATAAGAAAAATTTTAAAAATAATTTACAGTAGATCAAATGAACTTCGAAAATTAAATTGGAATCAATTCGGACAATGCTATAATGATTAATTGTTCTATTTTCTTAACCCTGGTTATGTCCAAAACATAAAAAGGATCATTTGAGTCATCTTGTATAACCTAAATAATAATTTTAAATTATATTTGAATAATAGATAACCGTAATTGAGTGAGATATGACTATTTTTTTTAAACACAATACATCAAAATATTTTTAAAAATCATTTAGGGTTAATCAAATTATATCTAAAAATTAAATTAAAATTAAATCGGAACAATCGCCAACGCTATTAGTTAATACATTTTCTTAACTCTGGTTGTGTTCAAACCGCAAAAAACATCATTTGGCTATCTTGTATATGCGCAATAGTAAATTTAAATCATATTCGAATAATAGATAACAGTAATAGAAAGAAATATAATTATTTTTTTTAAAAACAATTCATAAGAAAAATTTTAAAAATTATTTACAGTAGATCAAATGAACTTCAGAAATTAAATTGGAATCAATTCGGACAATGCTATAATGATTAATCGTTCTATTTTCTTAACCCTGGTTATGTCCAAAACTTAAAAAGGATCATTTGAGTCATCTTGTATAAACTAAATAATAATTTTAAATTATATTTGAATAATAGATAACCGTAATTGAGTGAGATATGACTATTTTTTTAAACACAATACAACAAAATATTTTTAAAAATCGTTTAGGGTTAATCAAATTATATCTAAAAATTAAATTGGAACAATCGCCAACGCTATTAGTTATTACATTTTCTTTTTTCTGGTTGTGTTCAAACCACAAAAAACATCATTTGGCTATCTTGTATATGCGAAATAGTAAATTTAAATCATATTCGAATAATAGATAACAGTAATAGAGAGAGATATAATTATTTTTTTAAAAAACAATTCATAAGAAAAATTTTAAAAATAATTTACAGTAGATCAAATGAACTTCAAAAATTAAATTGGAATCAATTCGGACAATGCTATAATGATTAATCGTTCTATTTTCTTAACCCTGGTTATGTCCAAAACTTAAAAAGGATCATTTGAGTCATCTTGTATAACCTAAATAATAATTTTAAATTATATTTGAATAATAGATAACCGTAATTGAGTGAGATATGACTATTTTTTTTAAACACAATACATCAAAATATTTTTAAAAATCATTTAGGGTTAATCAAATTATATCTAAAAATTAAATTAAAATTAAATCGGAACAATCGCCAACGCTATTAGTTATTACATTTTCTTAACTCTGGTTGTGTTCAAACCGCAAAAAACATCATTTGGCTATCTTGTATATGCGAAATAGTAAATTTAAATCATATTCGAATAATAGATAACAGTAATAGAGAGAGATATAATTATTTTTTTAAAAAACAATTCATAAGAAAAATTTTAAAAATAATTTACAGTAGATCAAATGAACTTCGAAAATTAAATTGGAATTAATTCGGACAATGCTATAATGATTAATCGTTCTATTTTCTTAACCCTGGTTATGTCCGAAACTTAAAAAGGATCATTTGAGTCATCTTGTATAACCTAAATAATAATTTTAAATTATATTTGAATAATAGATAACCGTAATTGAGTAAGATATGACTATTTTTTTAAAACATAATACATAAAACTATTTTTAAAAATCATTTAGGGTTAATCAAATTATATCTAAAAATTGATTTAAAATTAAATAGGAACAATCGCCAACGCTATTAGTTATGACATTTTCTTAACCCTGATTGTGTTCAAACCGTAAAAAACATCATTTTGCTATCCTGTATATGCGAAATAGTAAATTTAAATTATATTCGAATAATAGATAACAGTAATAGAGTGAGATATAATTATTTTTTTAAAAAACAATACATAAGAAAAATTTTAAAAATAATTTACAGTACATCAAATGAACACCAAAGATTAAATTGGAATCAAATCGGACAATGCTATAATGATTAATTGTTCTACTTTCTTAACCCTGATTATGTCCAAAACTTAAAAAGGATCATTTGGGTCATCTTGTATAACTAAATATTAATTTTAAAATAAATTTGAATAATAGATAACCCTAATTGATTGAGATATGACTATTTTTTTTAAACACAATACATCAAAATATTTTAAAAAATTACTTAGGGTTAAACAAATTATATCTAAAAATTAAATTGAAATCATATCGGAACAATAGCTATAGGAATTAGTAATTGACTTTCTTTATCCTGGTTATGTCCAAAACATAAAAAGGATCATTTGAGTCATCTTGTATAAACTAAATAATAATTTTAAATTATATTTGAATAATAGATAACCGTAATTGAGTGAGATATGACTATTTTTTTTAAACACAATACATCAAAATATTTTTAAAAATCATTTAGGGTTAATCAAATTATATCTAAAAATTAAATTAAAATTAAATCGGAACAATCGCAAACGCTATTAGTTATTACATTTTCTTAACTCTGGTTGTGTTCAAACCACAAAAAACATCATTTGGCTATCTTGTATATGCGAAATAGTAAATTTAAATCATATTCGAATAATAGATAACAGTAATAGAGAGAGATATAATTATTTTTTTAAAAAACAATTCATAAGAAAAATTTTAAAAATAATTTACAGTAGATCAAATGAACTTCAAAAATTAAATTGGAATCAATTCGGACAATGCTATAATGATTAATCGTTCTATTTTCTTAACCCTGGTTATGTCCAAAACTTAAAAAGGATCATTTGAGTCATCTTGTATAACCTAAATAATAATTTTAAATTATATTTGAATAATAGATAACCGTAATTGAGTGAGATATGACTATTTTTTTTAAACACAATACATCAAAATATTTTTAAAAATCATTTAGGGTTAATCAAATTATATCTAAAAATTAAATTAAAATTAAATCGGAACAATCGCCAACGCTATTAGTTATTACATTTTCTTAACTCTGGTTGTGTTCAAACCGCAAAAAACATGATTTGGCTATCTTGTATATGCGAAATAGTAAATTTAAATAATATTCGAATAATAGATAACAGTAATAGAGAGAGATATAATTATTTTTTAAAAAAACAATTCATAAGAAAAATTTTAAAAATAATTTACAGTAGATCAAATGAACTTCAAAAATTAAATTGGAATCAATTCGGACAATGCTATAATGATTAATCGTTCTATTTTCTTAACCCTGGTTATGTCCAAAACTTAAAAAGGATCATTTGAGTCATCTTGTATAACCTAAATAATAATTTTAAATTATATTTGAATAATAGATAACCGTAATTGAGTGAGATATGACTATTTTTTTTAAACACAATACATCAAAATATTTTTAAAAATCATTTAGGGTTAATCAAATTATATCTAAAAATTGAATTAAAATTAAATAGGAACAATCGCCAACGCTATTAGTTATTACATTTTCTTAACTCTGGTTGTGTTCAAACCGTAAAAAACATCATTTTGCTATCCTGTATATGCGAAAAAGTAAATTTAAATTATATTCGAATAATAGATAACAGTAATAGAGTGAGATATAATTATTTTTTTTAAAAACAATACATAAGAAAAATTTTAAAAATAATTTACAGTACATCAAATGAACACCAAAGATTAAATTGGAATCAAATCGGACAATGCTATAATGATTAATTGTTCTACTTTCTTAACCCTGATTATGTCCAAAACTTAAAAAGGATCATTTGGGTCATCTTGTATAACTAAATATTAATTTTAAAATAAATTTGAATAATAGATAACCGTAATTGAGTGAGATATGATTATTTTTTTTTTAAACACAATACATCAAAATATTTTAAAAAATTACTTAGGGTTAAACAAATTATATATAAAAATTAAATTGAAATCATATCGGAACAATAGCTATAGGTAATAGTAATTGATTTTCTTTATCCTGGTTATGTCCAAAACATAAAAAGGATCATTTGAGTCATCTTGTATAAACTAAATAATAATTTTAAATTATATTTGAATAATAGATAACCGTAATTGAGTGAGATATGACTATTTTTTTAAACACAATACAACAAAATATTTTTAAAAATCATTTAGGGTTAATCAAATTTTATCTAAAAATTAAATCGGAACAATTGTTAATGCTATTAGTTATTATGTATTCTTAATTGTGGTTGTGTTCAAACCGTAAAAAACAACATTTGGCTATCTTGTATATGCGAAATAGCAAATGTAAATTATATTCGAATAATAAATAACAGTAATAAAGTGAGATATAATTATTTTTTTGAAAAACAATTCATAAGAAAAATTTTAAAAATAATTTACAGTACATCAAATGAACTTCAAAAATTAAATTGGAATCAAATCGGACAATGCTATAATGATTAATTGTTCTATTTTCTTAACCCTGGTTATGTCCAAAACTTAAAAATGATCATTTGAGTCATCTTGTATGAACTAAATACTAATTTTATAATAAATTTGAATAATAGATAACCGTAATTGAGTGAGATATGACTATTTTTTTAAAACACAATACATTAAAAAATTTAAAATAATTATTTAGGGTAAAACAAATTATATCTAAAAATTAAATTAAAATCATATCGGAACAATAGCTATAGGTAATAGTAATCGATTTTCTTTATCCTGGTTATGTCCAAAACATAAAAAGGATCATTTGAGTCATCTTGTATAAACTAAATAATAATTTTAAATTATATTTGAATAATAGATAACCGTAATTGAGTGAGATATGACTATTTTTTTAAACACAATACAACAAAATATTTTTAAAAATCATTTAGGGTTAATCAAATTATATCTAAAAATTAAATCGGAACAATCGTTAATGCTATTAGTTATTATGTTTTCTTAATTGTGGTTGTCTTCAAACCGTAAAGAACATCATTTGGCTATCTTGTATATGCGAAATAGTAAATTTAAATCTTAGTCGAATAATAGATAACAGTAATAGAGAGATATAATTATTTTTTTTAAAAAACAATTTATAAGAAAAATTTAAAAAATAATTTACAGTAAATCAAATAAACTTCAAAAATTAAATTGGAATCAAATCGGACAATGCTATAATGATTAATTGTTCTATTTTCTTAACCCTGGTTATGTCCAAAACTTAAAAAGGATCATTTGAGTCATCTTGTATAAACTAAATACTAATTTTAAAATAAATTTGAATAATAGATAACCGTAATTGAGAGAGATATGATAATTTTTTTTAAACACAATACATCAAAATATTTTTAAAAATTAATTAGGGTTAATCAAATTATATCTAAAAATTAAATCGGAACAATCGTTAATGCTATTAGTTATTATGTTTTCTTAATTGTGGTTGTCTTCAAACCGTAAAGAACATCATTTGGCTATCTTGTATATGCGAAATAGTAAATTTAAATCTTAGTCGAATAATAGATAACAGTAATAGAGTGAGATATAATTATTTTTTTTAAAAAACAATTTATAAGAAAAATTTAAAAAATAATTTACAGTAAATCAAATGAACTTCAAAAATTCAATTGGAATCAAATCGGACAATGCTATAATGATTAATTGTTCTATTTTCTTAACCCTGGTTATGTCCAAAACTTAAAAAGGATCATTTGAGTCATCTTGTATAACCTAAATATTAATTTTAAAATAAATTTGAATAATAGATAACCGTAATTGAGTGAGATATGACTATTTTTTTAAAACACAATACATTAAAAAATTTTAAATAATTATTTAGGGTAAAACAAATTATATCTAAAAATTAAATTAAAATCGTATCGGAACAATAGCTATAGGTAATAGTAATCGATTTTCTTTATCCTGGTTATGTCCAAAACATAAAAAGGATCATTTGAGTCATCTTGTATAACCTAAATAATAATTTTCAATTATATTTGAATAATAGATAACCGTAATTGAGTGAGATATGACTATTTTTTTATAACATAATACATAAAACTATTTTTAAAAATCATTTAGGGTTAATCAAATTATATCTAAAAATTGAATTAAAATTAAATAGGAACAATCGCCAACGCTATTAGTTATTAAATTTTCTTAACTCTGGTTGTGTTCAAACCGTAAAAAACATCATTTTGCTATCCTGTATATGCGAAATAGTAAATTTAAATTATATTCGAATAATAGATAACAGTAATAGAGTGAGATATAATTTTTTTTTTTAAAAAACAATACATAAGAAAAATTTTAAAAATAATTTACAGTACATCAAATGAACACCAAAGATTAAATTGGAATCAAATCGGACAATGCTATAATGATTAATTGTTCTACTTTCTTAACCCTGATTATGTCCAAAACTTAAAAAGGATCATTTGGGTCATCTTGTATAACTAAATATTAATTTTAAAATAAATTTGAATAATAGATAACCGTAATTGAGTGAGATATGACTATTTTTTTTTTTAAACACAATACATCAAAATATTTTAAAAAATTACTTAGGGTTAAACAAATTATATATAAAAATTAAATTGAAATCATATCGGAACAATTACTATAGGTAATAGTAATTGATTTTCTTTATCCTGGTTATGTCCAAAACATAAAAAGGATCATTTGAGTCATCTTGTATAAACTAAATAATAATTTTAAATTATATTTGAATAATAGATAACCGTAATTGAGTGAGATATGACTATTTTTTTAAACACAATACAACAAAATATTTTTAAAAATCATTTAGGGTTAATCAAATTATATCTAAAAATTAAATCGGAACAATCGTTAATGCTATTAGTTATTATGTTTTCTTAATTGTGGTTGTCTTCAAACCGTAAAGAACATCATTTGGCTATCTAGTATATGTGAAATAGTAAATTTAAATCTTAATCGAATAATAGATAACAGTAATAGAGAGATATAATTATTTTTTTTAAAAAACAATTTATAAGAAAAATTAAAAAAATAATTTACAGTAAATCAAATGAACTTCAAAAATTAAATTGGAATCAAATCGGACAATGCTATAATGATTAATTGTTCTATTTTCTTAACCCTGGTTATGTCCAAAACTTAAAAAGGATCATTTGAGTCATCTTGTATAAACTAAATACTAATTTAAAAATAAATTTGAATAATAGATAACCGTAATTGAGAGAGATATGATAATTTTTTTTAAACACAATACATCAAAATATTTTTAAAAATTAATTAGGGTTAATCAAATTATATCTAAAAATTAAATCGGAACAATCGTTAATGCTATTAGTTATTATGTTTTCTTAATTGTGGTTGTCTTCAAACCGTAAAGAACATCATTTGGCTATCTTGTATATGCGAAATGGTAAATTTAAATCTTAGTCGAATAATAGATAACAGTAATAGAGTGAGATATATTTATTTTTTTTAAAAAACAATTTATAAGAAAAATTTAAAAAATAATTTACAGTAAATCAAATGAACTTCAAAAATTAAATTGGAATCAAATCGGACAATGCTATAATGATTAAGTGTTCTATTTTCTTAACCCTGGTTATGTCCAAAACTTAAAAAGGATCATTTGAGTCATCTTGTATAACCTAAATATTAATTTTAAAATAAATTTGAATAATAGATAACCGTAATTAAGTGAGATATGACTATTTTTTTAAAACACAATACATTAAAAAATTTTAAATAATTATTTAGGGTAAAACAAATTATATCTAAAAATTAAATTAAAATCGTATCGGAACAATAGCTATAGGTAATAGTAATCGATTTTCTTTATCCTGGTTATGTCCAAAACATAAAAAGGATCATTTGAGTCATCTTGTATAACCTAAATAATAATTTTCAATTATATTTGAATAATAGATAACCGTAATTGAGTGAGATATGACTATTTTTTTATAACATAATACATAAAACTATTTTTAAAAATCATTTAGGGTTAATCAAATTATATCTAAAAATTGAATTAAAATTAAATAGGAACAATCGCCAACGCTATTAGTTATTAAATTTTCTTAACTCTGGATGTGTTCAAACCGTAAAAAACATCATTTTGCTATCATGTATATGCGAAATAGTAAATTTAAATTATATTCGAATAATAGATAACAGTAATAGAGTGAGATATAATTATTTTTTTTAAAAACAATACATAAGAAAAATTTTAAAAATAATTTACAGTACATCAAATGAACACCAAAGATTAAATTGGAATCAAATCGGACAATGCTATAATGATTAATTGTTCTACTTTCTTAACCCTGATTATGTCCAAAACTTAAAAAGGATCATTTGGGTCATCTTGTATAACTAAATATTAATTTTAAAATAAATTTGAATAATAGATAACCGTAATTGAGTGAGATATGACTATTTTTTTTTTAAACACAATACATCAAAATATTTTAAAAAATTACTTAGGGTTAAACAAATTATATATAAAAATTAAATTGAAATCATATCGGAACAATCGCCAACGCTATTAGTTATTACATTTTCTTAACTCTGGTTGTGTTCAAACCACAAAAAACATCATTTGGCTATCTTGTATATGCGAAATAGTAAATTTAAATCATATTCGAATAATAGATAACAGTAATAGAGAGAGATATAATTATTTTTTTAAAAAACAATTCATAAGAAAAATTTTAAAAATAATTTACAGTAGATCAAATGAACTTCAAAAATTAAATTGGAATCAATTCGGACAATGCTATAATGATTAATCGTTCTATTTTCTTAACCCTGGTTATGTCCAAAACTTAAAAAGGATCATTTGAGTCATCTTGTATAACCTAAATAATAATTTTAAATTATATTTGAATAATAGATAACCGTAATTGAGTGAGATATGACTATTTTTTTTAAACACAATACATCAAAATATTTTTAAAAATTACTTAGGGTTAAACAAATTATATATAAAAATTAAATTGAAATCATATCGGAACAATAGCTATAGGAATTAGTAATTGACTTTCTTTATCCTGGTTATGTCCAAAACATAAAAAGGATCATTTGAGTCATCTTGTATAAACTAAATAATAATTTTAAATTATATTTGAATAATAGATAACCGTAATTGAGTGAGATATGACTATTTTTTTTTAACACAATACATCAAAATATTTTTAAAAATCATTTAGGGTTAATCAAATTATATCTAAAAATTGAATTAAAATTAAATAGGCACAATCGCCAACGCTATTAGTTATAACATTTTCTTAACTCTGGTTTTGTTCAAACCGTAAAAAACATCATTTTGCTATCCTGTATATGCGAAATAGTAAATTTAAATTATATTCGAATAATAGATAACAGTAATAGAGTGAGATATAATTATTTTTTTAAAAAACAATACATAAGAAAAATTTTAAAAATAATTTACAGTACATCAAATGAACACCAAAGATTAAATTGGAATCAAATCGGACAATGCTATAATGATTAATTGTTCTACTTTCTTAACCCTGATTATGTCCAAAACTTAAAAAGGATCATTTGGGTCATCTTGTATAACTAAATATTAATTTTAAAATAAATTTGAATAATAGATAACCGTAATTGAGTGAGATATGATTATTTTTTTTTTAAACACAATACATCAAAATATTTTAAAAAATTACTTAGGGTTAAACAAATTATATATAAAAATTAAATTGAAATCATATCGGAACAATAGCTATAGGTAATAGTAATTAATTTTCTTTATCCTGGTTATGTCCAAAACATAAAAAGGATCATTTGAGTCATCTTGTATAAACTAAATAATAATTTTAAGTTATATTTGAATAATAGATAACCGTAATTGAGTGAGATATGACTATTTTTTTAAACACAATACAACAAAATACTTTTAAAAATCATTTAGGGTTAATCAAATTATATCTAAAAATTAAATCGGAACAATTGTTAATGCTATTAGTTATTATGTATTCTTAATTGTGGTTGTGTTCAAACCGTAAAAAACAACATTTGGCTATCTTGTATATGCGAAATAGCAAATGTAAATTATATTCGAATAATAAATAACAGTAATAAAGTGAGATATAATTATTTTTTTGAAAAACAATTCATAAGAAAAATTTTAAAAATAATTTACAGTACATCAAATGAACTTCAAAAATTAAATTGGAATCAAATCGGACAATGCTATAATGATTAATTGTTCTATTTTCTTAACCCTGGTTATGTCCAAAACTTAAAAATGATCATTTGAGTCATCTTGTATAAACTAAATACTAATTTTAAAATAAATTTGAATAATAGATAACCGTAATTGAGTGAGATATGACTATTTTTTTAAAACACAATACATTAAAAAATTTAAAATAATTATTTAGGGTAAAACAAATTATATCTAAAAATTAAATTAAAATCATATCGGAACAATAGCTATAGGTAATAGCAATCGATTTTCTTTATCCTGGTTATGTCCAAAACATAAAAAGGATCATTTGAGTCATCTTGTATAAACTAAATAATAATTTTAAATTATATTTGAATAATAGATAACCGTAATTGAGTGAGATATGACTATTTTTTTAAACACAATACAACAAAATATTTTTAAAAATCATTTAGGGTTAATCAAATTATATCTAAAAATTAAATCGGAACAATCGTTAATGCTATTAGTTATTATGTTTTCTTAATTGTGGTTGTCTTCAAACCGTAAAGAACATCATTTGGCTATCTTGTATATGCGAAATAGTAAATTTAAATCTTAGTCGAATAATAGATAACAGTAATAGAGTGAGATATATTTATTTTTTTTAAAAAACAATTTATAAGAAAAATTTTAAAAATAATTTACAGTAAATCAAATGAACTTCAAAAATTAAATTGGAATCAAATCGGACAATGCTATAATGATTAAGTGTTCTATTTTCTTAACCCTGGTTATGTCCAAAACTTAAAAAGGATCATTTGAGTCATCTTGTATAACCTAAATATTAATTTTAAAATAAATTTGAATAATAGATAACCGTAATTAAGTGAGATATGACTATTTTTTTAAAACACAATACATTAAAAAATTTTAAATAATTATTTAGGGTAAAACAAATTATATCTAAAAATTAAATTAAAATCGTATCGGAACAATAGCTATAGGTAATAGTAATCGATTTTCTTTATCCTGGTTATGTCCAAAACATAAAAAGGATCATTTGAGTCATCTTGTATAACCTAAATAATAATTTTCAATTATATTTGAATAATAGATAACCGTAATTGAGTGAGATATGACTATTTTTTTATAACATAATACATAAAATTATTTTTAAAAATCATTTAGGGTTAATCAAATTATATCTAAAAATTGAATTAAAATTAAATAGGAACAATCGCCAACGCTATTAGTTATTAAATTTTCTTAACTCTGGTTGTGTTCAAACCGTAAAAAACATCATTTTGCTATCATGTATATGCGAAATAGTAAATTTAAATTATATTCGAATAATAGATAACAGTAATAGAGTGAGATATAATTATTTTTTTAAAAAACAATACATAAGAAAAATTTTAAAAATAATTTACAGTACATCAAATGAACACCAAAGATTAAATTGGAATCAAATCGGACAATGCTATAATGATTAATTGTTCTACTTTCTTAACCCTGATTATGTCCAAAACTTAAAAAGGATCATTTGGGTCATCTTGTATAACTAAATATTAATTTTAAAATAAATTTGAATAATAGATAACCGTAATTGAGTGAGATATGACTATTTTTTTTTTTAAACACAATACATCAAAATATTTTAAAAAATTACTTAGGGTTAAACAAATTATATATAAAAATTAAATTGAAATCATATCGGAACAATAGCTATAGGTAATAGTAATTGATTTTCTTTATCCTGGTTATGTCCAAAACATAAAAAGGATCATTTGAGTCATCTTGTATAAACTAAATAATAATTTTAAATTATATTTGAATAATAGATAACCGTAATTGAGTGAGATATGATTATTTTTTTAAACACAATACAACAAAATATTTTTAAAAATCATTTAGGGTTAATCAAATTATATCTAAAAATTAAATCGGAACAATCGTTAATGCTATTAGTTATTATGTTTTCTTAATTGTGGTTGTCTTCAAACCGTAAAAAACATCATTTGGCTATCTTGTATATGCGAAATAGTAAATTTAAATCTTAGTCGAATAATAGATAACAGTAATAGAGAGATATAATTATTTTTTTTAAAAAACAATTTATAAGAAAAATTTAAAAAATAATTTACAGTAAATCAAATGAACTTCAAAAATTAAATTGGAATCAAATCGGACAATGCTATAATGATTAATCGTTCTATTTTCTTAACCCTGGTTATGTCCAAAACTTAAAAAGGATCATTTGAATCATCTTGTATAACTAAATATTAATTTTAAAATAAATTTGAATAATAGATAACCGTAATTGAGTGAGATATGACTATTTTTTTTTTTAAACACAATACATCAAAATATTTTAAAAAATTACTTAGGGTTAAACAAATTATATCTAAAAATTAAATTGAAATCATATCGGAACAATAGCTATAGGTAATAGTAATTGATTTTCTTTATCCTGGTAATGTCCAAAACATAAAAAGGATCAATTGAGTCATCTTGTATAAACTAAATAATAATTTTAAATTATATTTGAATAATAGATAACCGTAATTGAGTGAGATATGACTATTTTTTTAAACACAATACAACAAAATATTTTTAAAAATCATTTAGGGTTAATCAATTTATATCTAAAAATTAAATCGGAACAATCGTTAATGCTATTAGTTATTATGTATTCTTAATTGTGGTTGTGTTCAAACCGTAAAAAACAACATTTGACTATCTTGTATATGCGAAATAGCAAATGTAAATTATATTCGAATAATAAATAACAGTAATAAAGTGAGATATAATTATTTTTTTTAAAAACAATTCATAAGAAAAATTTTAAAAATAATTTACAGTACATCAAATGAACTTCAAAAATTAAATTGGAATCAAATCGGACAATGCTATAATGATTAATTGTTCTATTTTCTTAACCCTGGTTATGTCCAAAACTTAAAAATGATCATTTGAGTCATCTTGTATAAACTAAATACTAATTTTAAAATAAATTTGAATAATAGATAACCGTAATTGAGTGAGATATGACTATTTTTTTAAAACACAATACATTAAAAAATTTAAAATAATTATTTAGGGTAAAACAAATTATATCTAAAAATTAAATTAAAATCATATCGGAACAATAGCTATAGGTAATAGTAATCGATTTTCTATATCCTGGTTATGTCCAAAACATAAAAAGGATCATTTGAGTCATCTTGTATAAACTAAATAATAATTTTAAATTATATTTGAATAATAGATAACCGTAATTGAGTGAGATATGACTATTTTTTTAAGCACAATACAACAAAATATTTTTAAAAATCATTTAGGGTTAATCAAATTATATCTAAAAATTAAATCGGAACAATCGTTAATGCTATTAGTTATTATGTTTTCTTAATTGTGGTTGTCTTCAAACCGTAAAGAACATCATTTGGCTATCTTGTATATGCGCAATAGTAAATTTAAATCATATTCGAATAATAGATAACAGTAATAGAGAGAAATATAATTATTTTTTTAAAAAACAATTCATAAGAAAAATTTTAAAAATAATTTACAGTAGATCAAATGAACTTCAAAAATTAAATTGGAATCAATTCGGACAATGCTATAATGATTAATCGTTCTATTTTCTTAACCCTGGTTATGTCCAAAACTTAAAAAGGATCATTTGAGTCATCTTGTATAAACTAAATAATAATTTTAAACTATATTTGAATAATAGATAACCGTAATTGAGTGAGATATGACTATTTTTTTAAACACAATACAACAAAATATTTTTAAAAATCATTTAGGGTTAATCAAATTATATCTAAAAATTAAATTGGAACAATCGCCAACGCTATTAGTTATTACATTTTCTTAACTCTGGTTGTGTTCAAACCGCAAAAAACATCATTTGGCTATCTTGTATATGCGAAATAGTAAATTTAAATCATATTCGAATAATAGATAATAGTAATAGAGAGAGATATAATTATTTTTTTAAAAAACAATTCATAAGAAAAATTTTAAAAATAATTTACAGTAGATCAAATGAACTTCGAAAATTAAATTGGAATCAATTCGGACAATGCTATAATGATTAATTGTTCTATTTTCTTAACCCTGGTTATGTCCAAAACTTAAAAAGGATCATTTGAGTCATCTTGTATAACATAAATATTAATTTTAAAATAAATTTGAATAATAGATAACCGTAATTAAGTGAGATATGACTATTTTTTTAAAACACAATACCTTAAAAAATTTAAAATAATTATTTAGGGTAAAACAAATTATATCTAAAAATTAAATTAAAATCATATCGGAACAATAGCTATAGGTAATAGTAATCGATTTTCTTTATCCTGGTTATGTCCAAAACATAAAAAGGATCATTTGAGTCATCTTGTATAACCTAAATAATAATTTTAAATTATATTTGAATAATAGATAACCGTAATTGAGTAAGATATGACTATTTTTTTAAAACATAATACATAAAACTATTTTTAAAAATCATTTAGGGTTAATCAAATTATATCTAAAAATTGATTTAAAATTAAATAGGAACAATCGCCAACGCTATTAGTTATTACATTTTCTTAACCCTGGTTGTGTTCAAACCGTAAAAAACATCATTTTGCTATCCTGTATATGCGAAATAGTAAATTTAAATTATATTCGAATAATAGATAACAGTAATAGAGCGAGATATAATTATTTTTTTAAAAAACAATACATAAGAAAAATTTTAAAAATAATTTACAGTACATCAAATGAACACCAAAGATTAAATTGGAATCAAATCGGACAATGCTATAATGATTAATTGTTCTACTTTCTTAACCCTGATTATGTCCAAAACTTAAAAAGGATCATTTAGGTCATCTTGTATAACTAAATATTAATTTTAAAATAAATTTGAATAATAGATAACCCTAATTGAGTGAGATATGACTATTTTTTTTAAACACAATACATCAAAATATTTTAAAAAATTACTTAGGGTTAAACAAATTATATATAAAAATTAAATTGAAATCATATCGGAACAATAGCTATAGGTAATAGTAATTGATTTTCTTTATCCTGGTTATGTCCAAAACATAAAAAGGATCATTTGAGTCATCTTGTATAAACTAAATAATAATTTTAAATTATATTTGAATAATAGATAACCGTAATTGAGTGAGATATGATTATTTTTTTAAACACAATACAACAAAATATTTTTAAAAATCATTTAGGGTTAATCAAATTATATCTAAAAATTAAATCGGAACAATCGTTAATGCTATTAGTTATTATGTTTTCTTAATTGTGGTTGTCTTCAAACCGTAAAAAACATCATTTGGCTATCTTGTATATGCGAAATAGTAAATTTAAATCTTAGTCGAATAATAGATAACAGTAATAGAGAGATATAATTATTTTTTTTAAAAAACAATTTATAAGAAAAATTTAAAAAATAATTTACAGTAAATCAAATGAACTTCAAAAATTAAATTGGAATCAAATCGGACAATGCTATAATGATTAATCGTTCTATTTTCTTAACCCTGGTTATGTCCAAAACTTAAAAAGGATCATTTGAATCATCTTGTATAACTAAATATTAATTTTAAAATAAATTTGAATAATAGATAACCGTAATTGAGTGAGATATGACTATTTTTTTTTTTAAACACAATACATCAAAATATTTTAAAAAATTACTTAGGGTTAAACAAATTATATCTAAAAATTAAATTGAAATCATATCGGAACAATAGCTATAGGTAATAGTAATTGATTTTCTTTATCCTGGTAATGTCCAAAACATAAAAAGGATCAATTGAGTCATCTTGTATAAACTAAATAATAATTTTAAATTATATTTGAATAATAGATAACCGTAATTGAGTGAGATATGACTATTTTTTTAAACACAATACAACAAAATATTTTTAAAAATCATTTAGGGTTAATCAATTTATATCTAAAAATTAAATCGGAACAATCGTTAATGCTATTAGTTATTATGTATTCTTAATTGTGGTTGTGTTCAAACCGTAAAAAACAACATTTGACTATCTTGTATATGCGAAATAGCAAATGTAAATTATATTCGAATAATAAATAACAGTAATAAAGTGAGATATAATTATTTTTTTTAAAAACAATTCATAAGAAAAATTTTAAAAATAATTTACAGTACATCAAATGAACTTCAAAAATTAAATTGGAATCAAATCGGACAATGCTATAATGATTAATTGTTCTATTTTCTTAACCCTGGTTATGTCCAAAACTTAAAAATGATCATTTGAGTCATCTTGTATAAACTAAATACTAATTTTAAAATAAATTTGAATAATAGATAACCGTAATTGAGTGAGATATGACTATTTTTTTAAAACACAATACATTAAAAAATTTAAAATAATTATTTAGGGTAAAACAAATTATATCTAAAAATTAAATTAAAATCATATCGGAACAATAGCTATAGGTAATAGTAATCGATTTTCTATATCCTGGTTATGTCCAAAACATAAAAAGGATCATTTGAGTCATCTTGTATAAACTAAATAATAATTTTAAATTATATTTGAATAATAGATAACCGTAATTGAGTGAGATATGACTATTTTTTTAAGCACAATACAACAAAATATTTTTAAAAATCATTTAGGGTTAATCAAATTATATCTAAAAATTAAATCGGAACAATCGTTAATGCTATTAGTTATTATGTTTTCTTAATTGTGGTTGTCTTCAAACCGTAAAGAACATCATTTGGCTATCTTGTATATGCGCAATAGTAAATTTAAATCATATTCGAATAATAGATAACAGTAATAGAGAGAAATATAATTATTTTTTTAAAAAACAATTCATAAGAAAAATTTTAAAAATAATTTACAGTAGATCAAATGAACTTCAAAAATTAAATTGGAATCAATTCGGACAATGCTATAATGATTAATCGTTCTATTTTCTTAACCCTGGTTATGTCCAAAACTTAAAAAGGATCATTTGAGTCATCTTGTATAAACTAAATAATAATTTTAAACTATATTTGAATAATAGATAACCGTAATTGAGTGAGATATGACTATTTTTTTAAACACAATACAACAAAATATTTTTAAAAATCATTTAGGGTTAATCAAATTATATCTAAAAATTAAATTGGAACAATCGCCAACGCTATTAGTTATTACATTTTCTTAACTCTGGTTGTGTTCAAACCGCAAAAAACATCATTTGGCTATCTTGTATATGCGAAATAGTAAATTTAAATCATATTCGAATAATAGATAATAGTAATAGAGAGAGATATAATTATTTTTTTAAAAAACAATTCATAAGAAAAATTTTAAAAATAATTTACAGTAGATCAAATGAACTTCGAAAATTAAATTGGAATCAATTCGGACAATGCTATAATGATTAATTGTTCTATTTTCTTAACCCTGGTTATGTCCAAAACTTAAAAAGGATCATTTGAGTCATCTTGTATAACATAAATATTAATTTTAAAATAAATTTGAATAATAGATAACCGTAATTAAGTGAGATATGACTATTTTTTTAAAACACAATACCTTAAAAAATTTAAAATAATTATTTAGGGTAAAACAAATTATATCTAAAAATTAAATTAAAATCATATCGGAACAATAGCTATAGGTAATAGTAATCGATTTTCTTTATCCTGGTTATGTCCAAAACATAAAAAGGATCATTTGAGTCATCTTGTATAACCTAAATAATAATTTTAAATTATATTTGAATAATAGATAACCGTAATTGAGTAAGATATGACTATTTTTTTAAAACATAATACATAAAACTATTTTTAAAAATCATTTAGGGTTAATCAAATTATATCTAAAAATTGATTTAAAATTAAATAGGAACAATCGCCAACGCTATTAGTTATTACATTTTCTTAACCCTGGTTGTGTTCAAACCGTAAAAAACATCATTTTGCTATCCTGTATATGCGAAATAGTAAATTTAAATTATATTCGAATAATAGATAACAGTAATAGAGCGAGATATAATTATTTTTTTAAAAAACAATACATAAGAAAAATTTTAAAAATAATTTACAGTACATCAAATGAACACCAAAGATTAAATTGGAATCAAATCGGACAATGCTATAATGATTAATTGTTCTACTTTCTTAACCCTGATTATGTCCAAAACTTAAAAAGGATCATTTAGGTCATCTTGTATAACTAAATATTAATTTTAAAATAAATTTGAATAATAGATAACCCTAATTGAGTGAGATATGACTATTTTTTTTAAACACAATACATCAAAATATTTTAAAAAATTACTTAGGGTTAAACAAATTATATATAAAAATTAAATTGAAATCATTTCGGAACAATAGCTATAGGAATTAGTAATTGACTTTCTTTATCCTGGTTATGTCCAAAACATAAAAAGGATCATTTGAGTCATCTTGTATAAACTAAATAATAATTTTAAATTATATTTGAATAATAGATAACCGTAATTGAGTGAGATATGACTATTTTTTTTAAACACAATACATCAAAATATTTTTAAAAATCATTTAGGGTTAATCAAATTATATCTAAAAATTAAATTAAAATTAAATCGGAACAATCGCCAACGCTATTAGTTATTACATTTTCTTAACTCTGATTGTGTTCAAACCACAAAAAACATCATTTGACTATCTTGTATATGCGAAATAGTAAATTTAAATCATATTCGAATAATAGATAACAGTAATAGAGAGAGATATAATTATTTTTTTAAAAAACAATTCATAAGAAAAATTTTAAAAATAATTTACAGTAGATCAAATGAACTTCGAAAATTAAATTGGAATCAATTCGGACAATGCTATAATGATTAATTGTTCTATTTTCTTAACCCTGGTTATGTCCAAAACTTAAAAAGGATCATTTGAGTCATCTTGTATAACATAAATATTAATTTTAAAATAAATTTGAATAATAGATAACCGTAATTAAGTGAGATATGACTATTTTTTTAAAACACAATACCTTAAAAAATTTAAAATAATTATTTAGTGTAAAACAAATTATATCTAAAAATTAAATTAAAATCATATCGGAACAATAGCTATAGGTAATAGTAATCGATTTTCTTTATCCTGGTTATGTCCAAAACATAAAAAGGATCATTTGAGTCATCTTGTATAACCTAAATAATAATTTTAAATTATATTTGAATAATAGATAACCGTAATTGAGTAGGATATGACTATTTTTTTAAAACATAATACATAAAACTATTTTTAAAAATCATTTAGGGTTAATCAAATTATATCTAAAAATTGAATTAAAATTAAATAGGCACAATCGCCAACGCTATTAGTTATAACATTTTCTTAACTCTGGTTGTGTTCAAACCGTAAAAAACATCATTTTGCTATCCTGTATATGCGAAATAGTAAATGTAAATTATATTCGAATAATAAATAACAGTAATAAAGTGAGATATAATAATTTTTTTTAAAAACAATTCATAAGAAAAATTTTAAAAATAATTTACAGTACATCAAATGAACTTCAAAAATTAAATTGGAATCAAATCGGACAATGTTATAATGATTAATTGTTCTATTTTCTTAACCCTGGTTATGTCCAAAACTTAAAAATGATCATTTGAGTCATCTTGTATAAACTAAATACTAATTTTAAAATAAATTTGAATAATAGATAACCGTAATTGAGTGAGATATGACTATTTTTTTAAAACACAATACATTAAAAAATTTAAAATAATTATTTAGGGTAAAACAAATTATATCTAAAAATTAAATTAAAATCATATCGGAACAATAGCTATAGGTAATAGTAATCGATTTTCTATATCCTGGTTATGTCCAAAACATAAAAAGGATCATTTGAGTCATCTTGTATAAACTAAATAATAATTTTAAATTATATTTGAATAATAGATAACCGTAATTGAGTGAGATATGACTATTTTTTTAAACACAATACAACAAAATATTTTTAAAAATCATTTAGGGTTAATCAAATTATATCTAAAAATTAAATCGGAACAATCGTTAATGCTATTAGTTATTATGTTTTCTTAATTGTGGTTGTCTTCAAACCGTAAAGAACATCATTTGGCTGTCTTGTATATGCGCAATAGTAAATTTAAATCATATTCGAATAATAGATAACAGTAATAGAGAGAAATATAATTATTTTTTTAAAAAACAATTCATAAGAAAAATTTTAAAAATAATTTACAGTAGATCAAATGAACTTCAAAAATTAAATTGGAATCAATTCGGACAATGCTATAATGATTAATCGTTCTATTTTCTTAACCCTGGTTATGTCCAAAACTTAAAAAGGATCATTTGAGTCATCTTGTATAAACTAAATAATAATTTTAAACTATATTTGAATAATAGATAACCGTAATTGAGTGAGATATGACTATTTTTTTAAACACAATACAACAAAATATTTTTAAAAATCATTTAGGGTTAATCAAATTATATCTAAAAATTAAATTGGAACAATCGCCAACGCTATTAGTTATTACATTTTCTTAACTCTGGTTGTGTTCAAACCGCAAAAAACATCATTTGGCTATCTTGTATATGCGAAATAGTAAATTTAAATCATATTCGAATAATAGATAACAGTAATAGAGAGAGATATAATTATTTTTTTAAAAAACAATTCATAAGAAAAATTTTAAAAATAATTTACAGTAGATCAAATGAACTTCGAAAATTAAATTGGAATCAATTCGGACAATGCTATAATGATTAATTGTTCTATTTTCTTAACCCTGGTTATGTCCAAAACTTAAAAAGGATCATTTAGGTCATCTTGTATAACTAAATATTAATTTTAAAATAAATTTGAATAATAGATAACCCTAATTGAGTGAGATATGACTATTTTTTTTAAACACAATACATCAAAATATTTTAAAAAATTACTTAGGGTTAAACAAATTATATATAAAAATTAAATTGAAATCATATCGGAACAATAGCTATAGGAATTAGTAATTGACTTTCTTTATCCTGGTTATGTCCAAAACATAAAAAGGATCATTTGAGTCATCTTGTATAAACTAAATAATAATTTTAAATTATATTTGAATAATAGATAACCGTAATTGAGTGAGATATGACTATTTTTTTTAAACACAATACATCAAAATATTTTTAAAAATCATTTAGGGTTAATCAAATTATATCTAAAAATTGATTTAAAATTAAATAGGAACAATCGCCAACGCTATTAGTTATTACATTTTCTTAACCCTGGTTGTGTTCAAACCGTAAAAAACATCATTTTGCTATCCTGTATATGCGAAATAGTAAATTTAAATTATATTCGAATAATAGATAACAGTAATAGAGCGAGATATAATTATTTTTTTAAAAAACAATACATAAGAAAAATTTTAAAAATAATTTACAGTACATCAAATGAACACCAAAGATTAAATTGGAATCAAATCGGACAATGCTATAATGATTAATTGTTCTACTTTCTTAACCCTGATTATGTCCAAAACTTAAAAAGGATCATTTAGGTCATCTTGTATAACTAAATATTAATTTTAAAATAAATTTGAATAATAGATAACCCTAATTGAGTGAGATATGACTATTTTTTTTAAACACAATACATCAAAATATTTTAAAAAATTACTTAGGGTTAAACAAATTATATATAAAAATTAAATTGAAATCATATCGGAACAATAGCTATAGGAATTAGTAATTGACTTTCTTTATCCTGGTTATGTCCAAAACATAAAAAGGATCATTTGAGTCATCTTGTATAAACTAAATAATAATTTTAAATTATATTTGAATAATAGATAACCGTAATTGAGTGAGATATGACTATTTTTTTTAAACACAATACATCAAAATATTTTTAAAAATCATTTAGGGTTAATCAAATTATATCTAAAAATTAAATTAAAATTAAATCGGAACAATCGCCAACGCTATTAGTTATTACATTTTCTTAACTCTGATTGTGTTCAAACCACAAAAAACATCATTTGGCTATCTTGTATATGCGAAATAGTAAATTTAAATCATATTCGAATAATAGATAACAGTAATAGAGAGAGATATAATTATTTTTTTAAAAAACAATTCATAAGAAAAATTTTAAAAATAATTTACAGTAGATCAAATGAACTTCAAAAATTAAATTGGAATCAATTCGGACAATGCTATAATGATTAATCGTTCTATTTTCTTAACCCTGGTTATGTCCAAAACTTAAAAAGGATCATTTGAGTCATCTTGTATAACCTAAATAATAATTTTAAATTATATTTGAATAATAGATAACCGTAATTGAGTGAGATATGACTATTTTTTTTAAACACAATACATCAAAATATTTTTAAAAATTACTTAGGGTTAAACAAATTATATATAAAAATTAAATTGAAATCATATCGGAACAATAGCTATAGGAATTAGTAATTGACTTTCTTTATCCTGGTTATGTCCAAAACATAAAAAGGATCATTTGAGTCATCTTGTATAAACTAAATAATAATTTTAAATTATATTTGAATAATAGATAACCGTAATTGAGTGAGATATGACTATTTTTTTTAAACACAATACATCAAAATATTTTTAAAAATTATTTAGGGTTAATCAAATTATATCTAAAAATTAAATTAAAATTAAATCGGAACAATCGCCAACGCTATTAGTTATTACATTTTCTTAACTCTGGTTGTGTTCAAACCACAAAAAACATCATTTGGCTATCTTGTATATGCGAAATAGTAAATTTAAATCATATTCGAATAATAGATAACAGTAATAGAGAGAGATATAATTATTTTTTTAAAAAACAATTCATAAGAAAAATTTTAAAAATAATTTACAGTAGATCAAATGAACTTCAAAAATTAAATTGGAATCAATTCGGACAATGCTATAATGATTAATCGTTCTATTTTCTTAACCCTGGTTATGTCCAAAACTTAAAAAGGATCATTTGAGTCATCTTGTATAACCTAAATAATAATTTTAAATTATATTTGAATAATAGATAACCGTAATTGAGTGAGATATGACTATTTTTTTTAAACACAATACATCAAAATATTTTTAAAAAACATTTAGGGTTAATCAAATTATATCTAAAAATTAAATTAAAATTAAATCGGAACAATCGCCAACGCTATTAGTTATTACATTTTCTTAACTCTGGTTGTGTTCAAACCGCAAAAAACATCATTTGGCTATCTTGTATATGCGAAATAGTAAATTTAAATTATATTCGAATAATAGATAACAGTAATAGAGAGAGATATAATTATTTTTTAAAAAAACAATTCATAAGAAAAATTTTAAAAATAATTTACAGTAGATCAAATGAACTTCAAAAATTAAATTGGAATCAATTCGGACAATGCTATAATGATTAATCGTTCTATTTTCTTAACCCTGGTTATGTCCAAAACTTAAAAAGGATCATTTGAGTCATCTTGTATAACCTAAATAATAATTTTAAATTATATTTGAATAATAGATAACCGTAATTGAGTGAGATATGACTATTTTTTTTTAACACAATACATCAAAATATTTTTAAAAATCATTTAGGGTTAATCAAATTATATCTAAAAATTGAATTAAAATTAAATAGGCACAATCGCCAACGCTATTAGTTATAACATTTTCTTAACTCTGGTTGTGTTCAAACCGTAAAAAACATCATTTTGCTATCCTGTATATGCGAAATAGTAAATTTAAATTATATTCGAATAATAGATAACAGTAATAGAGTGAGATATAATTATTTTTTTAAAAAACAATACATAAGAAAAATTTTAAAAATAATTTACAGTACATCAAATGAACACCAAAGATTAAATTGGAATCAAATCGGACAATGCTATAATGATTAATTGTTCTACTTTCTTAACCCTGATTATATCCAAAACTTAAAAAGGATCATTTGGGTCATCTTGTATAACTAAATATTAATTTTAAAATAAATTTGAATAATAGATAACCGTAATTGAGTGAGATATGATTATTTTTTTTTTAAACACAATACATCAAAATATTTTAAAAAATTACTTAGGGTTAAACAAATTATATATAAAAATTAAATTGAAATCATATCGGAACAATAGCTATAGGTAATAGTAATTGATTTTCTTTATCCTGGTTATGTCCAAAACATAAAAAGGATCATTTGAGTCATCTTGTATAAACTAAATAATAATTTTAAGTTATATTTGAATAATAGATAACCGTAATTAAGTGAGATATGACTATTTTTTTAAACACAATACAACAAAATACTTTTAAAAATCATTTAGGGTTAATCAAATTATATCTAAAAATTAAATCGGAACAATTGTTAATGCTATTAGTTATTATGTATTCTTAATTGTGGTTGTGTTCAAACCGTAAAAAACAACATTTGGCTATCTTGTATATGCGAAATAGCAAATGTAAATTATATTCGAATAATAAATAACAGTAATAAAGTGAGATATAATTATTTTTTTGAAAAACAATTCATAAGAAAAATTTTAAAAATAATTTACAGTACATCAAATGAACTTCAAAAATTAAATTGGAATCAAATCGGACAATGCTATAATGATTAATTGTTCTATTTTCTTAACCCTGGTTATGTCCAAAACTTAAAAATGATCATTTGAGTCATCTTGTATAAACTAAATACTAATTTTAAAATAAATTTGAATAATAGATAACCGTAATTGAGTGAGATATGACTATTTTTTTAAAACACAATACATTAAAAAATTTAAAATAATTATTTAGGGTAAAACAAATTATATCTAAAAATTAAATTGAAATCATATCGGAACAATAGCTATAGGTAATAGTAATTGATTTTCTTTATCCTGGTTAAAATTAAATAGGAACAATCGCCAACGCTATTAGTTATTACATTTTCTTAACTCTGGTTGTGTTCAAACCGTAAAAAACATCATTTTGCTATCCTGTATATGCGAAATAGTAAATTTAAATCTTAGTCGAATAATAGATAACAGTAATAGAGTGAGATATAATTATTTTTTTTAAAAAACAATTTATAAGAAAAATTTAAAAAATAATTTACAGTAAATCAAATGAACTTCAAAAATTAAATTGGAATCAAATCGGACAATGCTATAATGATTAATTGTTCTATTTTCTTAACCCTGGTTATGTCCAAAACTTAAAAAGGATCATTTGGGTCATCTTGTATAACTAAATATTAATTTTAAAATAAATTTGAATAATAGATAACCGTAATTGAGTGAGATATGACTATTTTTTTTTAAACACAATACATCAAAATATTTTAAAAAATTACTTAGGGTTAAACAAATTATATCTAAAAATTAAATTGAAATCATATCGGAACAATAGCTATAGGTAATAGTAATTGATTTTCTTTATCCTGGTTAAAATTAAATAGGAACAATCGCCAACGCTATTAGTTATTACATTTTCTTAACTCTGGTTGTGTTCAAACCGTAAAAAACATCATTTTGCTATCCTGTATATGCGAAATAGTAAATTTAAATTATATTCGAATAATAGATAACAGTAATAGAGTGAGATATAATTATTTTTTTAAAAAACAATACATAAGAAAAATTTTAAAAATAATTTACAGTACATCAAATGAACACCAAAGATTAAATTGGAATCAAATCGGACAATGCTATAATGATTAATTGTTCTACTTTCTTAACACTGATCATGTCCAAAACTTAAAAAGGATCATTTGGGTCATCTTGTATAACCTAAATAATAATTTTCAATTATATTTGAATAATAGATAACCGTAATTGAGTGACATATGACTATTTCTTTTAAAGACAATACATCAAAATATTTTTAAAAATCATTTAGGGTTAATCAAATTATATCTAAAAATTAAATTAAAATTAAATCGGAACAATCGCCAACGCTATTAGTTATTACATTTTCTTAACTCTGGTTGTGTTCAAACCGCAAAAAACATCATTTGGCTATCTTGTATATGCGAAACAGTTAATTTAAATCATATTCGAATAATAGATAACAGTAATAGAGAGAGATATAATTATTTTTTTAAAAAACAATTCATAAGAAAAATTTTAAAAATAATTTACAGTAGATCAAATGAACTTCGAAAATTAAATTGGAATCAATTTGGACAATGCTATAATGATTAATCGTTCTATTTTCTTAACCCTGGTTATGTCCAAAACTTAAAAAGGATCATTTGAGTCATCTTGTATAACCTAAATAATAATTTTAAATTATATTTGAATAATAGATAACCGTAATTGAGTGAGATATGACTATTTTTTTTAAACACAATACATCAAAATATTTTTAAAAATCATTTAGGGTTAATCAAATTATATCTAAAAATTAAATTAAATCAGAACAATCGCCAACGCTATTAGTTATTACATTTTCTTAACTCTGGTTGTGTTGAAACCGCAAAAAACATCATTTGGCTATCTTGTATATGCGAAATAGTAAATTTAAATCATATTCGAATAATAGATAACAGTAATACAGAGAGATATAATTATTTTTTTAAAAAACAATTCATAAGAAAAATTTTAAAAATAATTTACAGTAGATCAAATGAACTTCAAAAATTAAATTGGAATCAATTCGGACAATGCTATAATGATTAATCGTTCTATTTTCTTAACCCTGGTTATGTCCAAAACTTAAAAAGGATCATTTGAATCATCTTGTATAACCTAAATAATAATTTTAAATTATATTTGAATAATAGATAACCGTAATTGAGTAAGATATGACTATTTTTTTAAAACATAATACATAAAACTATTTTTAAAAATCATTTAGGGTTAATCAAATTATATCTAAAAATTGATTTAAAATTAAATAGGAACAATTGCCAACGCTATTAGTTATTACATTTTCTTAACCCTGGTTGTGCTCAAACCGTAAAAAACATCATTTTGCTATCCTGTATATGCGAAATAATTAATTTAAATTATATTCGAATAATAGATAACAGTAATAGAGTGAGATATAATTATTTTTTTAAAAAACAATACATAAGAAAAATTTTAAAAATAATTTACAGTACATCAAATGAACACCAAAGATTAAATTAGAATCAAATCGGACAATGCTAAAATGATTAATTGTTCTACTTTCTTAACCCTGATTATGTCCAAAACTTAAAAAGGATCATTTGGGTCATCTTGTATAACTAAATATTAATTTTAAAATAAATTTGAATAATAGATAACCCTAATTGAGTGAGATATGACTATTTTTTTTTAAACACAATACATCAAAATATTTTAAAAAATCACTTAGGGTTAAACAAATTATATCTAAAAATTAAATTGAAATCATATCGGAACAATAGCTATAGGTAATAGTAATTGATTTTCTTTATTCTGGTTATGTCCAAAACATAAAAAGGATTATTTGAGTCATCTTGTATAAACTAAATAATTATTTTAAATTATATTTGAATAATAGATAACCGTAATTGAGTGAGATATGACTATTTTTTTAAACACAATACATCAAAATATTTTTAAAAATCATTTAGGGTTAATCAAATTATATCTAAAAATTAAATCGGAACATCTTGTATAACTAAATATTAATTTTAAAATAAATTTGAATAATAGATAACCGTAATTGAGTGAGATATGACTATTTTTTTTTAAACACAATACATCAAAATATTTTAAAAAAATACTTAGGGTTAAACAAATTATATCTAAAAATTAAATTGAAATCATATCGGAACAATAGCTATAGGTAATAGTAATTGATTTTCTTTATCCTGGTTAAAATTAAATAGGAACAATCGCCAACGCTATTAGTTATTACATTTTCTTAACTCTGGTTGTGTTCAAACCGTAAAAAACATCATTTTGCTATCCTGTATATGCGAAATAGTAAATTTAAATTATATTCGAATAATAGATAACAGTAATAGAGTGAGATATAATTATTTTTTTAAAAAACAATACATAAGAAAAATTTTAAAAATAATTTACAGTACATCAAATGAACACCAAAGATTAAATTGGAATCAAATCGGACAATGCTATAATGATTAATTGTTCTACTTTCTTAACACTGATCATGTCCAAAACTTAAAAAGGATCATGTGGGTCATCTTGTATAACCTAAATAATAATTTTCAATTATATTTGAATAATAGATAACCGTAATTGAGTGACATATGACTATTTCTTTTAAAGACAATACATCAAAATATTTTTAAAAATCATTTAGGGTTAATCAAATTATATCTAAAAATTAAATTAAAATTAAATCGGAACAATCGCCAACGCTATTAGTTATTACATTTTCTTAACTCTGGTTGTGTTCAAACCGCAAAAAACATCATTTGGCTATCTTGTATATGCGAAATAGTAAATTTAAATCATATTCGAATAATAGATAACAGTAATAGAGAGAGATATAATTATTTTTTTAAAAAACAATTCATAAGAAAAAATTTAAAAATAATTTACAGTAGATCAAATGAACTTCGAAAATTAAATTGGAATCAATTTGGACAATGCTATAATGATTAATCGTTCTATTTTCTTAACCCTGGTTATGTCCAAAACTTAAAAAGGATCATTTGAGTCATCTTGTATAACCTAAATAATAATTTTAAATTATATTTGAATAATAGATAACCGTAATTGAGTGAGATATGACTATTTTTTTTAAACACAATACATCAAAATATTTTTAAAAATCATTTAGGGTTAATCAAATTATATCTAAAAATTAAATTAAAATTAAATCGGAACAATCGCCAACGCTATTAGTTATTACATTTTCTTAACTCTGGTTGTGTTGAAACCGCAAAAAACATCATTTGGCTATCTTGTATATGCGAAATAGTAAATTTAAATCATATTCGAATAATAGATAACAGTAATACAGAGAGATATAATTATTTTTTTAAAAAACAATTCATAAGAAAAATTTTAAAAATAATTTACAGTAGATCAAATGAACTTTAAAAATTAAATTGGAATCAATTCGGACAATGCTATAATGATTAATCGTTCTATTTTCTTAACCCTGGTTATGTCCAAAACTTAAAAAGGATCATTTGAGTCATCTTGTATAACCTAAATAATAATTTTAAATTATATTTGAATAATAGATAACCGTAATTGAGTAAGATATGACTATTTTTTTAAAACATAATACATAAAACTATTTTTAAAAATCATTTAGGGTTAATCAAATTATATCTAAAAATTGATTTAAAATTAAATAGGAACAATTGCCAACGCTATTAGTTATTACATTTTCTTAACCCTGGTTGTGCTCAAACCGTAAAAACCATCATTTTGCTATCCTGTATATGCGAAATAGTTAATTTAAATTATATTCGAATAATAGATAACAGTAATAGAGTGAGATATAATTATTTTTTTAAAAAACAATACATAAGAAAAATTTTAAAAATAATTTACAGTACATCAAATGAACACCAAAGATTAAATTGGAATCAAATCGGACAATGCTATAATGATTAATTGTTTTACTTTCTTAACCCTGATTATGTCCAAAACTTAAAAAGGATCATTTGGGTCATCTTGTATAACTAAATATTAATTTTAAAATAAATTTGAATAATAGATAACCCTAATTGAGTGAGATATGACTATTTTTTTTTAAACACAATACATCAAAATATTTTAAAAAATTACTTAGGGTTAAACAAATTATATCTAAAAATTAAATTGAAATCATATCGGAACAATAGCTATAGGTAATAGTAATTGATTTTCTTTATTCTGGTTATGTCCAAAACATAAAAAGGATCATTTGAGTCATCTTGTATAAACTAAATAATAATTTTAAATTATATTTGAATAATAGATAACCGTAATTGAGTGAGATATGACTATTTTTTTAAACACAATACAACAAAATATTTTTAAAAATCATTTAGGGTTAATCAAATTATATCTAAAAATTAAATCGGAACAATAGTTAATGCTATTAGTTATAATGTATTCTTAATTGTAGTTGTGTTCAAACCGTAAAAAACATCATTTGGCTATCTTGTATATGCGAAATAGCAAATGTAAATTGTATTCGAATAATAAATAACAGTAATAAAGTGAGATATAATTATTTTTTTAAAAAACAATACATAAGAAAAATTTTAAAAATAATTTACAGTACATCAAATGAACTTCAAAAATTAAATTGGAATCAAATCGGACAATGCTATAATGATTAATTGTTCTATTTTCTTAACCCTGGTTATGTCCAAAACTTAAAAAGGATCATTTGAGTCATCTTGTATAACCTAAATATTAATTTTAAAATAAATTTGAATAATAGATAACCGTAATTGAGTGAGATATGACTATTTTTTTTTAACACAATACATTAAAAAATTTAAAATAATTATTTAGGGTAAAACAAATTATATCTAAAAATTAAATTAAAATCATATCGGAACAATAGCTATAGGTAATAGTAATCGATTTTCTTTATCCTGGTTATGTCCAAAACATAAAAAGGATCATTTGAGTCATCTTGTATAACCTAAATAATAATTTTAAATTATATTTGAATAATAGATAACCGTAATTGAGTGAGATATGACTATTTTTTTAAAACATAATACATAAAACTATTTTTAAAAATCATTTAGGGTTAATCAAATTATATCTAAAAATTGAATTAAAATTAAATAGGAACAATCGCCAACGCTCTTAGTTATTACATTTTCTTAACTCTGGTTGTGTTCAAACCGTAAAAAACATCATTTTGCTATCTTGTATATGCGAAATAGTAAATTTAAATTATATTCGAATAATAGATAACAGTAATAGAGTGAGATATAATTATTTTTTTAAAAAACAATACATAAGAAAAATTTTAAAAATAATTTACAGTACATCAAATGAACATCAAAGATTAAATTGGAATCAAATCGGACAATGCTATAATGATTAATTGTTCTTCTTTCTTAACCCTGATTATGTCTAAAACTTAAACAGGATCATTTGGGTCATCTTGTATAACTAAATATTAATTTTAAAATAAATTTGAATAATAGATAACCGTAATTGAGTGAGATATGACTATTTTTTTTAAACACAATACATCAAAATATTTTAAAAAATTACTTAGGGTTAAACAAATTATATCTAAAGATTAAATTGAAATCATATCGGAACAATAGCTATAGGTAATAGTAATCGATTTTCTTTATCCTGGTTATGTCCAAAACATAAAAAGGATCATTTGAGTCATCTTGTATAACCTAAATAATAATTTTAAATTATATTTGAATAATAGATAACCGTAATTGAGTGAGATATGACTATTTTTTTAAAACATAATACATAAAACTATTTTTAAAAATCATTTAGGGTTAATCAAATTATATCTAAAAATTGAATTAAAATTAAATAGGAACAATCGCCAACGCTCTTAGTTATTACATTTTCTTAACTCTGGTTTTGTTCAAACCGTAAAAAACATCATTTTGCTATCCTGTATATGCGAAATAGTAAATTTAAATTATATTCGAATAATAGATAACAGTAATAGAGTGAGATATAATTATTTTTTTAAAAAACAATACATAAGAAAAATTTTAAAAATAATTTACAGTACATCAAATGAACACCACAGATTAAATTGGAATCAAATCGGACAATGCTATAATGATTAATTGTTCTACTTTCTTAACCCTGATTATGTCCAAAACTTAAAAAGGATCATTAGGGTCATCTTGTATAACTAAATATTAATTTTAAAATAAATTTGAATTATAGATAACCGTAATTGAGTGAGATATGACTATTTTTTTTTAAACACAATACATCAAAATATTTTATAAAATTACTTAGGGTTAAACAAATTATATCTAAAAATTAAATTGAAATCATATCGGAACAATAGCTATAGGTAAAAGTAATCGATTTTCTTTATCCTGGTTATGTCCAAAACATAAAAAGGATCATTTGAGTCATCTTGTATAAACTAAATAATAATTTTAAATTATATTTGAATAATAGATAATCGTAATTGAGCGAGAAATGACTATTTTTTTGAACACAATACAACAAAATATTTTTAAAAATCATTTAGGGTTAATCAAATTATATCTAAAAATTAAATCGGAACAATCGTTAATGCTATTAGTTATTATGTTTTCTTAATTGTGGTTGTGTTCAAACCGTAAAAAACATCATTTGGCTATCTTGTATATGTGAAATAGCAAATGTAAATTATATTCGAATAATAAATAACAGTAATAAAGTGAGATATAATTATTTTTTTGAAAAACAATTCATAAGAAAAATTTTAAAAATAATTTACAGTACATCAAATGAACTTCAAAAATTAAATTGGAATCAAATCGGACAATGCTATAATGATTAATCGTTCTATTTTCTTAACCCTGGTTATGTCCAAAACTTAAAAAGGATCATTTGGGTCATCTTGTATAACTAAATATTCATTTTAAAATAAATTTGAATAATAGATAACCGTAATTGAGTGAGATATGACTATTTTTTTTTAAACACAATACATCAAAATATTTTTAAAAATCATTTAGGGTTAATCAAATTATATCTAAAAATTAAATTAAAATTAAATCGGAACAATCGCCAACGCTATTATTACATTTTCTTAACCCTGGTTGTGTTCAAACCGTAAAAAACATCATTTTGCTATCCTGTATATGCGAAATAGTAAATTTAAAGTATATCCGAATAATAGATGACAGTATTAGAGTGAGATATAATTATTTTTTTAAAAAACAATACATAAGAAAAATTTTAAAAATAATTTACAGTACATCAAATGAACACCAAAGATTAAATTGGAATCAAATCGGACAATGCTATAATGATTAATTGTTCTACTTTCTTAACCCTGATTATGTCCAAAACTTAAAAAGGATCATTTGGGTCATCTTGTATAACTAAATATTAATTTTAAAATAAATTTGAATAATAGATAACCCTAATTGAGTGAGATATGACTATTTTTTTTTAAACACAATACACCAAATTTTTTAAAAATTTACTTAGGGTTAAACAAATTATATCTAAAAATTAAATTGAAATCATATCGGAACAATAGCTATAGGTAATAGTAATTGATTTTCTTTATTCTGGTTATGTCCAAAACATAAAAAGGATCATTTGAGTCATCTTGTATAAACTAAATAATAATTTTAAATTATATTTGAATAATAGATAACCGTAATTGAGTGAGATATGACTATTTTTTTAAACACAATACAACAAAATATTTTTAAAAATCATTTAGGGTTAATCAAATTATATCTAAAAATTAAATCGGAACAATCGTTAATGCTATTAGTTATTATGTATTCTTAATTGTGGTTGTGTTCAAACCGTAAAAAACATCATTTGGCTATCTTGTATATGCGAAATAGCAAATGTAAATTATATTCGAATAATAAATAACAGTAAGTGAGATATAATTGATTTTTTGAAAAACAATTCATAAGAAAAATTTTAAAAATAATTTACAGTACATCAAATGAACTTCAAAAATTAAATTGGAATCAAATCGGACAATGCTATAATGATTAATTGTTGTATTTTCTTAACCCTGGTTATGTCCAAAATTTAAAAAGGATCATTTGAGTCATCTTGTATAACCTAAGTAATTGAGTGAGATATGACTATTTTTTTAAAACACAATACATTAAAAAATTTAAAATAATTATTTAGGGTAAAACAAATTATATCTAAAAATTAAATTAAAATCATATCGGAACAATAGCTATAGGTAATAGTAATCGATTTTCTTTATCCTGGTTATGTCCAAAACATAAAAAGGATCATTTGAGTCATCTTGTATAACCTAAATAATAATTTTAAATTATATTTGAATAATAGATAATCGTAATTGAGCGAGAAATGACTATTTTTTTGAACACAATACAACATAATATTTTTAAAAATCATTTAGGGTTAATCAAATTATATCTAAAAATTAAATCGGAACAATCGTTAATGCTATTAGTTATTATGTTTTCTTAATTGTGGTTGTGTTCAAACCGTAAAAAACATCATTTGGCTATCTTGTATATGTGAAATAGCAAATGTAAATTATATTCGAATAATAAATAACAGTAATAAAGTGAGATATAATTATTTTTTTGAAAAACAATTCATAAGAAAAATGTTAAAAATAATTTACAGTACATCAAATGAACTTCAAAAATTAAATTGGAATCAAATCGGACAATGCTATAATGATTAATCGTTCTATTTTCTTAACCCTGGTTATGTCCAAAACTTAAAAAGGATCATTTGAGTCATCTTGTATAACCTAAATAATAATTTTAAATTATATTTGAATAATAGATAACCGTAATTGAGTGAGATATGACTATTTTTTTTAAACACAATACATCAAAATATTTTTAAAAATCATTTAGGGTTAATCAAATTATATCTAAAAATTGAATTAAAATTAAATAGGAACAATCGCCAACGCTACTAGTTATTACATTTTCTTAACTCTGGTTGTGTTCAAACCGTAAAAAACATCATTTTGCTATCCTGTATATGCGAAATAGTAAATTTAAATTATATTCGAATAATAGATAACAGTAACAGAGTGAGATATAATTATTTTTTTAAAAAACAATACATAAGAAAAATTTTAAAAATAATTTACAGTACATCAAATGAACACCAAAGATTAAATTGGAATCAAATCGGACAATGCTATAATGATTAAATGTTCTACTTTCTTAACCCTGATTATGTCCAAAACTTAAAAAGGATCATTTGGGTCATCTTGTATAACTAAATATTAATTTTAAAATAAATTTGAATTATAGATAACCGTAATTGAGTGAGATATGACTATTTTTTTTTTAAACACAATACATCAAAATATTTTAAAAAATTACTTAGGGTTAAACAAATTATATCTAAAAATTAAATTGGAATCAAATCGGACAATGCTATAATGATTAATCGTTCTATTTTCTTAACCCTGGTTATGTCCAAAACTTAAAAAGGATCAGTTGAGTCATCTTGTATAACCTAAATATTAATTTTAAAGTAAATTTGAATAATAGATAACCGTAATTGAGTGAAATATGGCTATTTTTTTAAAACACAATACATTAAAAAATTTAAAATATCTATTTAGGGTAAAACAAATTATATCTAAAAATTAAATTAAAATCATATCGGAACAATAGCTATAGGTAATAGTAATCGATTTTCTTTATCCTGGTTATGTCCAAAACATAAAAAGGATCATTTGAGTCATCTTGTATAACCTAAATAATAATTTTAAATTATATTTGAATAATAGATAACCGTAATTGAGTGAGATATGACTATTTTTTTTAAACACAATACATCAAAATATTTTTAAAAATCATTTAGGGTTAATCAAATTATATCTAAAAATTAAATTAAAATTAAATCGGAACAATCGCCAACGCTATTAGTTATTACATTTTCTTAACTCTGGTTGTGTTCAAACCGTAAAAAACATCATTTTGCTATCCTGTATATGCGAAATAGTAAATTTAAATTATATTCGAATAATAGATAACAGTAATAGAGTGAGATATAATTATTTTTTTAAAAAACAATACATAAGAAAAATTTTAAAAATAATTTACAGTACATCAAATGAACACCAAAGATTAAATTGGAATCAAATCGGACAATGCTATAATGATTAATTGTTCTACTTTCTTAACACTGATCATGTCCAAAACTTAAAAAGGAACATTTGGGTCATCTTGTATAAACTAAATAATAATTTTCAATTATATTTGAATAATAGATAACCGTAATTGAGTGACATATGACTATTTCTTTTAAATACAATACATCAAAATATTTTTAAAAATCATTTAGGGTTAATCAAATTATATCTAAAAATTAAATTAAAATTAAATCGGAACAATCGCCAACGCTATTAGTTATTACATTTTCTTAACTCTGGTTGTGTTCAAACCGCAAAAAACATCATTTGGCTATCTTGTATATGCGAAATAGTAAATTTAAATCATATTCGAATAATAGATAACAGTAATAGAGAGAGATATAATTATTTTTTTAAAAAACAATTCATAAGAAAAATTTTAAAAATAATTTACAGTAGATCAAATGAACTTCGAAAATTAAATTGGAATCAATTCGGACAATGCTATAATGATTAATCGTTCTATTTTCTTAACCCTGGTTATGTCCAAAACTTAAAAAGGATCATTTGAGTCATCTTGTATAACCTAAACAATAATTTTAAATTATATTTGAATAATAGATAACCGTAATTGAGTGAGATATGACTATTTTTTTAAAACATAATACATAAAACTATTTTTAAAAATCATTTAGGGTTAATCAAATTATATCTAAAAATTGATTTAAAATTAAATAGGAACAATCGCCAACGCTATTAGTTATTACATTTTCTTAACCCTGGTTGTGTTCAAACCGTAAAAAACATCATTTTGCTATCCTGTATATGCGAAATAGTAAATTTAAATTATATTCGAATAATAGATAACAGTAATAGAGTGAGATATAATTATTTTTTTAAAAAACAATACGTAAGAAAAATTTTAAAAATAATTTACAGTACATCAAATGAACACCAAAGATCAAATTGGAATCAAATCGGACAATGCTACAATGATTAATTGTTCTACTTTCTTAACCCTGATTATCTCCAAAACTTAAAAAGGATCATTTGGGTCATCTTGTATAACTAAATATTAATTTTAAAATAAATTTGAATAATAGATAACCCTAATTGAGTGAGATATGACTATTTTTTTTTAAACACAATACACCAAATTTTTTAAAAATTTACTTAGGGTTAAACAAATTATATCTAAAAATTAAATTGAAATCATATCGAAACAATAGCTATAGGTAAAAGTAATCGATTTTCTTTATCCTGGTTATGTCCAAAACATAAAAAGGATCATTTGAGTCATCTTGTATAAACTAAATAATAATTTTAAATTATATTTGAATAATAAATAACCGTAATTGAGCGAGAAATGACTATTTTTTTGAACACAATACAACAAAATATTTTAAAAAATCATTTAGGGTTAATCAAATTATATCTAAAAATTAAATCGGAACAATCGTTAATGCTATTAGTTATTATGTTTTCTTAAATGTGGTTGTGTTCAAACCGTAAAAAACATCATTTGGCTATCTTGTATATGCGAAATAGCAAATGTAAATTGTATTCGAATAATAAATAACAGTAATAAAGTGAGATATAATTATTTTTTTGAAAAACAATTCATAAGAAAAATTTTAAAAATAATTTACAGTACATCAAATGAACTTCAAAAATTAAATTGGAATCAAATCGGCCAATGCTATAATGATTAATCGTTCTATTTTCTTAACCCTGGTTATGTCCAAAACTTAAAAAGGATCAGTTGAGGCATCTTGTATAACCTAAATATTAATTTTAAAGTAAATTTGAATAATAGATAACCGTAATTGAGTGAAATATGGCTATTTTTTTAAAACACAATACATTAAAAAATTTAAAATAATTATTTAGGGTAAAACAAATTATATCTAAAAATTAAATTAAAATCATATCGGAACAATAGCTATAGGTAATAGTAATCGATTTTCTTTATCCTGGTTATGTCCAAAACATAAAAAGGATCATTTGAGTCATCTTGTATAACCTAAATAATAATTTTAAAATAAATTTGAATTATAGATAACCGTAATTGAGTGAGATATGACTATTTTTTTTTAAACACAATACATCAAAATATTTTAAAAAATTACTTAGGGTTAAACAAATTATATCTAAAAATTAAATTGAAATCATATCGGAACAATAGCTATAGGTAAAAGTAATCGATTTTCTTTATCCTGGTTATGTCCAAAACATAAAAAGGATCATTTGCGTCATCTTGTATAAACTAAATAATAATTTTAAATTATATTTGAATAATAGATAACCGTAATTCAGCGAGATATGACTATTTTTTTGAACACAATACAACAAAATATTTTAAAAAATCATTTAGGGTTAATCAAATTATATCTAAAAATTAAATCGGAACAATCGTTAATGCTATTAGTTATTATGTTTTCTTAAATGTGGTTGTGTTCAAACCGTAAAAAACATCATTTGGCTATCTTGTATATGCGAAATAGCAAATGTAAATTGTATTCGAATAATAAATAACAGTAATAAAGTGAGATATAATTATTTTTTTGAAAAACAATTCATAAGAAAAATTTTAAAAATAATTTACAGTACATCAAATGAACTTCAAAAATTAAATTGGAATCAAATCGGACAATGCTATAATGATTAATCGTTCTATTTTCTTAACCCTGGTTATGTCCAAAACTTAAAAAGGATCAGTTGAGTCATCTTGTATAACCTAAATATTAATTTTAAAGTAAATTTGAATAATAGATAACCGTAATTGAGTGAAATATGGCTATTTTTTTAAAACACAATACATTAAAAAATTTAAAATAATTATTTAGGGTAAAACAAATTATATCTAAAAATTAAATTAAAATCATATCGGAACAATAGCTATAGATAATAGTAATCGATTTTCTTTATCCTGGTTATGTCCAAAACATAAAAAGGATCATTTGAGTCATCTTGTATAACCTAAATAATAATTTTAAATTATATTTGAATAATAGATAACCGTAATTGAGTGAGATATGACTATTTTTTTTAAACACAATACATCAAAATATTTTTAAAAATCATTTAGGGTTAATCAAATTATATCTAAAAATTAAATTAAAATTAAATCGGAACAATCGCCAACGCTATTAGTTATTACATTTTCTTAACTCTGGTTGTGTTCAAACCGCAAAAAACATCATTTGGCTATCTTGTATATGCGAAATAGTAAATTTAAATCATATTTGAATAATAGATAACAGTAATAGAGAGAGATATAATAATTTTTTAAAAAAACAATTCATCAGAAAAATTTTAAAAATAATTTACAGTAGATCAAATGAACTTCAAAAATTAAATTGGAATCAATTCGGACAATGCTATAATGATTAATCGTTCTATTTTCTTAACCCTGGTTATGTCCAAAACTTAAAAAGGATCATTTGAGTCATCTTGTATAACCTAAATAATAATTTTAAATTATATTTGAATAATAGATTACCGTAATTGAGTGAGATATGACTATTTTTTTTTAACACAATACATCAAAATATTTTTAAAAATCATTTAGGGTTAATCAAATTATATCTAAAAATTGAATTAAAATTAAATAGGAACAATCGCCAACGCTATTAGTTATTACATTTTCTTAACTCTGCAAACCGCAAAAAACATCATTTGGCTATCTTGTATATGCGCAATAGTAAATTTAAATCATATTCGAATAATAGATAACAGTAATAGAGAGAAATATAATTATTTTTTAAAAAACAATTCATAAGAAAAATTTTAAAAATAATTTACAGTAGATCAAATGAACTTCAAAAATTAAATTGGAATCAATTCGGACAATGCTATAATGATTAATCGTTCTATTTTCTTAACCCTGGTTATGTCCAAAACTTAAAAAGGATCATTTGGGTCATCTTGTATAACTAAATATTAATTTTAAAATAAATTTGAATAATAGATAACCGTAATTGAGTGAGATATGACTATTTTTTTTTAAACACAATACATCAAAATATTTTAAAAAATTACTTAGGGTTAAACAAATTATATCTAAAAATTAAATTGAAACCATATCGGAACAATAGCTATAGGTAATAGTAATTGATTTTCTTTATCCTGGTTAAAATTAAATAGGAACAATCGCCAACGCTATTAGTTATTACATTTTCTTAACTCTGGTTGTGTTCAAACCGTAAAAAACATCATTTTGCTATCCTGTATATGCGAAATAGTAAATTTAAATTATATTCGAATAATAGATAACAGTAATAGAGTGAGATATAATTATTTTTTTAAAAAACAATACATAAGAAAAATTTTAAAAATAATTTACAGTACATCAAATGAACACCAAAGATTAAATTGGAATCAAATCGGACAATGATTAATTGTTCTACTTTCTTAACCCTGATTATGTCCAAAACTTAAAAAGGATCATTTGGGTCATCTTGTATAACTAAATATTAATTTTAAAATAAATTTGAATTATAGATAACCGTAATTGAGTGAGATATGACTATTTTTTTTAAACACAATACATCAAAATATTTTAAAAAATTACTTAGGGTTAAACAAATTATATCTAAAAATTAAATTGAAATCATATCGGAACAATAGCTATAGGTAAAAGTAATCGATTTTCTTTATCCTGGTTATGTCCAAAACATAAAAAGGATCATTTGAGTCATCTTGTATAAACTAAATAATACTTTTAAATTATATTTGAATAATAAATAACCGTAATTGAGCGAGAAATGACTATTTTTTTGAACACAATACAACAAAATGTTTTTAAAAATCATTTAGGGTTAATCAAATTATATCTAAAAATTAAATCGGAACAATCGTTAATGCTATTAGTTATTATGTTTTCTTAAATGTGGTTGTGTTCAAACCATAAAAAACATCATTTGGCTATCTTGTATATGCGAAATAGCAAATGTAAATTGTATTCGAATAATAAATAACAGTAATAAAGTGAGATATAATTATTTTTTTGAAAAACAATTCATAAGAAATAATAATTTACAGTACATCAAATGAACTTCAAAAATTAAATTGGAATCAAATCGGACAATGCTATAATGATTAATCGTTCTATTTTCTGAACCCTGGTTATGTCCAAAACTTAAAAAGGATCAGTTGAGTCATCTTGTATAACCTAAATATTAATTTTAAAGTAAATTTGAATAATAGATAACCGTAATTGAGTGAAATATGGCTATTTTTTTAAAACACAATACATTAAAAAATTTAAAATAATTATTTAGGGTAAAACAAATTATATCTAAAAATTAAATTAAAATCATATCGGAACAATAGCTATAGGTAATAGTAATCGATTTTCTTTATCCTGGTTATGTCCAAAACATAAAAAGGATCGTTTGAGTCATCTTGTATAACCTAAATAATAATTTTAAATTATATTTGAATAATAGATAACCGTAATTGAGTGAGATATGACTATTTTTTTTAAACACAATACATCAAAATATTTTTAAAAATCATTTAGGGTTAATCAAATTATATCTAAAAATTAAATTAAAATTAAATCGGAACAATCGCCAACGCTATTAGTTATTACATTTTCTTAACTCTGGTTGTGTTCAAACCGCAAAAAACATCATTTGGCTATCTTGTATATGCGAAATAGTAAATTTAAATCATATTTGAATAATAGATAACAGTAATAGAGAGAGATATAATAATTTTTTAAAAAAACAATTCATAAGAAAAATTTTAAAAATAATTTACAGTAGATCAAATGAACTTCAAAAATTAAATTGGAATCAATTCGGACAATGCTATAATGATTAATCGTTCTATTTTCTTAACCCTGGTTATGTCCAAAACTTAAAAAGGATCATTTGAGTCATCTTGTATAACCTATATAATAATTTTAAATTATATTTGAATAATAGATTACCGTAATTGAGTGAGATATGACTATTTTTTTTAAACACAATACATCAAAATATTTTTAAAAATCATTTAGGGTTAATCAAATTATATCTAAAAATTGAATTAAAATTAAATAGGAACAATCGCCAACGCTATTAGTTATTACATTTTCTTAACTCTGGTTGTGTTCAAACCGTAAAAAACATCATTTTGCTATCCTGTATATGCGAAATAGTAAATTTAAATTATATTCGAATAATAGATAACAGTAATAGAGTGAGATATAATTATTTTTTTAAAAAACAATACATAAGAAAAATTTTAAAAATAATTTACAGTACATCAAATGAACACCAAAGATTAAATTGGAATCAAATCGGACAATGCTATAATGATTAATTGTTCTACTTTCTTAACCCTGATTATGTCCAAAACTTAAAAAGGATCATTTGGGTCATCTTGTATAACTAAATATTAATTTTAAAATAAATTTGAATTATAGATAACCGTAATTGAGTGAGATATGACTATTTTTTTTTAAACACAATACATCCAAATATTTTAAAAAATTACTTAGGGTTAAACAAATTATATCTAAAAATTAAATTGAAATCATATCGGAACAATAGCTATAGGTAAAAGTAATCGATTTTCTTTATCCTGGTTATGTCCAAAACATAAAAAGGATCATTTGAGTCATCTTGTATAAACTAAATAATAATTTTAAATTATATTTGAATAATAAATAACCGTAATTGAGCGAGAAATGACTATTTTTTTGAACACAATACAACAAAATATTTTTAAAAATCATTTAGGGTTAATCAAATTATATCTAAAAATTAAATCGGAACAATCGTTAATGCTATTAGTTATTATGTTTTCTTAATTGTGGTTGTGTTCAAACCGTAAAAAACATCATTTGGCTATCTTGTATATGCGAAATAGCAAATGTAAATTATATTCGAATAATAAATAACAGTAATAAAGTGAGATATAATTATTTTTTTGAAAAACAATTCATAAGAAAAATTTTAAAAATAATTTACAGTACATCAAATGAACTTCAAAAATTAAATTGGAATCAAATCGGACAATGCTATAATGATTAATCGTTCTATTTTCTGAACCCTGGTTATGTCCAAAACTTAAAAAGGATCATTTGGGTCATCTTGTATAACTAAATATTAATTTTAAAATAAATTTGAATAATAGATTACCGTAATTGAGTGAGATATGACTATTTTTTTTTAAACACAATACATCAAAATATTTTTAAAAATCATTTAGGGTTAATCAAATTATATCTAAAAATTAAATTAAAATTAAATCGGAACAATCGCCAACGCTATTAGTTATTACATTTTTTTAACTCTGGTTGTGTTCAAACCGCAAAAAACATGATTTGGCTATCTTGTATATGCGCAATAGTAAATTTAAATCATATTCGAATAATAGATAACAGTAATAGAGAGAAATATAATTATTTTTTAAAAAACAATTCATAAGAAAAATTTTAAAAATAATTTACAGTAGATCAAATGAACTTCAAAAATTAAATTGGAATCAATTCGGACAATGCTATAATGATTAATCGTTCTATTTTCTTAACCCTGGTTATGTCCAAAACTTAAAAAGGATCATTTGAGTCATCTTGTATAACTAAATATTAATTTTAAAATAAATTTGAATAATAGATAACCGTAATTGAGTGAGATATGACTATTTTTTTTTAAACACAATACATCAAAATATTTTAAAAAATTACTTAGGGTTAAACAAATTATATCTAAAAATTAAATTGAAATCATATCGGAACAATAGCTATAGGTAATAGTAATTGATTTTCTTTATCCTGGTTAAAATTAAATCGGAACAATCGCCAACGCTATTAGTTATTACATTTTCTTAACTCTGGTTGTGTTCAAACCGCAAAAAACATCATTTGGCTATCTTGTATATGCGAAATAGTAAATTTAAATCATATTTGAATAATAGATAACAGTAATAGAGAGAGATATAGTAATTTTTTAAAAAAACAATTCATAAGAAAAATTTTAAAAATAATTTACAGTAGATCAAATGAACTTCAAAAATTAAATTGGAATTAATTCGGACAATGCTATAATGATTAATCGTTCTATTTTCTTAACCCTGGTTATGTCCAAAACTTAAAAAGGATCATTTGAGTCATCTTGTATAACCTAAATAATAATTCTAAATTATATTTGAATAATAGATTACCGTAATTGAATGAGATATGGCTATTTTTTTTAAACACAATACATCAAAATATTTTTAAAAATCATTTAGGGTTAATCAAATTATATCTAAAAATTGAATTAAAATTAAATAGGAACAATCGCCAACGCTATTAGTTATTACATTTTCTTAACTCTGGTTGTGTTCAAACCGTAAAAAACATCATTTTGCTATCCTGTATATGCGAAATAGTAAATTTAAATTATATTCGAATAATAGATAACAGTAATAGAGTGAGATATAATTATTTTTTTAAAAAACAATACATAAGAAAAATTTTAAAAATAATTTACAGTACATCAAATGAACACCAAAGATTAAATTGGAATCAAATCGGACAATGCTATAATGATTAATTGTTCTACTTTCTTAACCCTGATTATGTCCAAAACTTAAAAAGGATCATTTGGGTTATCTTGTATAACTAAATATTAATTTTAAAATAAATTTGAATTATAGATAACCGTAATTGAGTGAGATATGACTATTTTTTTTAAACACAATACATCAAAATATTTTAAAAAATTACTTAGGGTTAAACAAATTATATCTAAAAATTAAATTGAAATCATATCGGAACAATAGCTATAGGTAAAAGTAATCGATTTTCTTTATCCTGGTTATGTCCAAAACATAAAAAGGATCATTTGAGTCATCTTGTATAAACTAAATAATAATTTTAAATTATATTTGAATAATAAATAACCGTAATTGAGCGAGAAATGACTATTTTTTTGAACACAATACAACAAAATATTTTTAAAAATCATTTAGGGTTAATCAAATTATATCTAAAAATTAAATCGGAACAATCGTTAATGCTATTAGTTATTATGTTTTCTTAATTGTGGTTGTGTTCAAACCGTAAAAAACATCATTTGGCTATCTTGTATATGCGAAATAGCAAATGTAAATTATATTCGAATAATAAATAACAGTAATAAAGTGAGATATAATTATTTTTTTGAAAAACAATTCATAAGAAAAATTTTAAAAATAATTTACAGTACATAAAACAAACTTCAAAAATTAAATTGGAATCAAATCGGACAATGCTATAATGATTAATCGTTCTATTTTCTTAACCCTGGTTATGTCCAAAACTTAAAAAGGATCATTTGGGTCATCTTGTATAACTAAATATTAATTTTAAAATAAATTTGAATAATAGATTACCGTAATTGAGTGAGATATGACTATTTTTTTTTTAAACACAATACATCAAAATATTTTTAAAAATCATTTAGGGTTAATCAAATTATATCTAAAAATTAAATTAAAATTAAATCGGAACAATCGCCAACGCTATTAGTTATTACATTTTCTTAACTCTGGTTGTGTTTAAACCGCAAAAAACATCATTTGGCTATCTTGTATATGCGCAATAGTAAATTTAAATCATATTCGAATAATAGATAACAGTAATAGAGAGAAATATAATTATTTTTTAAAAAACAATTCATAAGAAAAATTTTAAAAATAATTTACAGTAGATCAAATGAACTTCAAAAATTAAATTGGAATCAATTCGGACAATGCTATAATGATTAATCGTTCTATTTTCTTAACCCTGGTTATGTCCAAAACTTAAAAAGGATCATTTGGGTCATCTTGTATAACTAAATATTCATTTTAAAATAAATTTGAATAATAGATAACCGTAATTGAGTGAGATATGACTATTTTTTTTTAAACACAATACATCAAAATATTTTAAAAAATTACTTAGGGTTAAACAAATTATATCTGAAAATTAAATTGAAATCATATCGTAACAATAGCTATAGGTAATAGTAATTGATTTTCTTTATCCTGGTTAAAATTAAATAGGAACAATCGCCAACGCTATTAGTTATTACATTTTCTTAACTCTGGTTGTGTTCAAACCGTAAAAAACATCATTTTGCTATCCTGTATATGCGAAATAGTAAATTTAAATTATATTCGAATAATAGATAACAGTAATAGAGTGAGATATAATTATTTTTTTAAAAAACAATACATAAGAAAAATTTTAAAAATAATTTACAGTACATCAAATGAACACCAAAGATTAAATTGGAATCAAATCGGACAATGCTATAATGATTAATTGTTCTACTTTCTTAACACTGATCATGTCCAAAACTTAAAAAGGATCATTTGGGTCATCTTGTATAACCTAAATAATAATTTTCAATTATATTTGAATAATAGATAACCGTAATTGAGTGACATATGACTATTTCTTTTAAATACAATACATCAAAATATTTTAAAAAATCATTTAGGGTTAATCAAATTATATCTAAAAATTAAATCGAAACAATCGTTAATGCTATTAGTTATTATGTTTTCTTAAATGTGGTTGTGTTCAAACCGTAAAAAACATCATTTGTATATGCGAAATAGCAAATGTAAATTGTATTCGAATAATAAATAACAGTAATAAAGTGAGATATAATTATTTTTTTAAAAAACAATACATAAGAAAAATATTAAAAATAATTTAGAGTACATCAAATAAACATCAAAGATTAAATTGGAATCAAATCGGACAATGCTATAATGATTAATTGCTCTACTTTCTTAACCCTGATTATGTCCAAAACTTAAAAAGGATCATTTGGGTCATCTTGTATAACTAAATATTAATTTTAAAATAAATTTGAATAATAGATAACCGTAATTCAGCGAGATATGACTATTTTTTTGAACACAATACAACAAAATATTTTAAAAAATCATTTAGGGTTAATCAAATTATATCTAAAAATTAAATCGGAACAATCGTTAATGCTATTAGTTATTATGTTTTCTTAAATGTGGTTGTGTTCAAACCGTAAAAAACATCATTTGGCTATCTTGTATATGCGAAATAGCAAATGTAAATTGTATTCGAATAATAAATAACAGTAATAAAGTGAGATATAATTATTTTTTTGAAAAACAATTCATAAGAAAAATTTTAAAAATAATTTACAGTACATCAAATGAACTTCAAAAATTAAATTGGAATCAAATCGGACAATGCTATAATGATTAATCGTTCTATTTTCTTAACCCTGGTTATGTCCAAAACTTAAAAAGGATCAGTTGAGTCATCTTGTATAACCTAAATAATAATTTTAAATTATATTTGAATAATAGATAACCGTAATTGAGTGAGATATGACTATTTTTTTTAAACACAATACATCAAAATATTTTTAAAAATCATTTAGGGTTAATCAAATTATATCTAAAAATTAAATTAAAATTAAATCGGAACAATCGCCAACGCTATTAGTTATTATATTTTCTTAACTCTGGTTGTGTTCAAACCGCAAAAAACATCATTTGGCTATCTTGTATATGCGAAATAGTAAATTTAAATTATATTCGAATAATAGATAATAGTAATAGAGAGAGATATAATTATTTTTTTAAAAAACAATTCATAAGAAAAATTTTAAAAATAATTTACAGTAGATCAAATGAACTTCAAAAATTAAATTGGAATCAATTCGGACAATGCTATAATGATTAATCGTTCTATTTTCTTAACCCTGGTTATGTCCAAAACTTAAAAAGGATCAGTTGAGTCATCTTGTATAACCTAAATAATAATTTTAAATTATATTTGAATAATAGATAACCGTAATTGAGTGAGATATGACTATTTTTTTTAAACACAATACATCAAAATATTTTTAAAAATCATTTAGGGTTAATCAAATTACATCTAAAAATTGAATTAAAATTAAATAGGAACAATCGCCAACGCTACTAGTTATTACATTTTCTTAACTCTGGTTGTGTTCAAACCGTAAAAAACATCATTTTGCTATCCTGTATATGCGAAAGAGTAAATTTAAATTATATTCGAATAATAGATAATAGTAAGAGAGTGAGATATAATTATTTTTTTAAAAAACAATACATAAGAAAAATTTTAAAAATAATTTACACTACATCAAATGAACACCAAAGATTAAATTGGAATCAATTCGGACAATGCTATAATGATTAAATGTTCTACTTTCTTAACCCTGATTATGTCCAAAACTTAAAAAGGATCATTTGGGTCATCTTGTATAACTAAATATTAATTTTAAAATAAATTTGAATTATAGATAACCGTAATTGAGTGAGATATGACTATTTTTTTTTTAAACACAATACATCAAAATATTTTAAAAAATTACTTAGGGTTAAACAAATTATATCTATTAATTAAATTGAAATCATATCGGAACAATAGCTATAGGTAAAAGTAATCGATTTTCTTTATCCTGGTTATGTCCAAAACATAAAAAGGATCATTTGCGTCATCTTGTATAAACTAAATAATAATTTTAAATTATATTTGAATAATAGATAACCGTAATTCAGCGAGATATGACTATTTTTTTAAACACAATACAACAAAATATTTTAAAAAATCATTTAGGGTTAATCAAATTATATCTAAAAATTAAATCGGAACAATCGTTAATGCTATTAGTTATTATGTTTTCTTAAATGTGGTTGTGTTCAAACCGTTAAAAACATCATTTGGCTATCTTGTATATGCGAAATAGCAAATGTAAATTGTATTCGAATAATAAATAACAGTAATAAAGTGAGATATAATTATTTTTTTGAAAAACAATTCATAAGAAAAATTTTAAAAATAATTTACAGTACATCAAATGAACTTCAAAAATTAAATTGGAATCAAATCAAACAATGCTATAATGATTAATCGTTTTATTTTTTTAACCCTGGTTATGACCAAAACTTAAAAAGCATCAGTTGAGTCATCTTGTATAACCTAAATATTAATTTTAAAGTAAATTTGAATAATAGATAACCGTAATTGAGTGAAATATGGCTATTTTTTTAAAACACAATACATTAAAAAATTTAAAATAATTATTTAGGGTAAAACAAATTATATCTAAAAATTAAATTAAAATCATATCGGAACAATAGCTATAGGTAATAGTAATCGATTTTCTTTATCCTGGTTATGTCCAAAACATAAAAAGGATCATTTGAGTCATCTTGTATAACCTAAATAATAATTTTAAATTATATTTGAATAATAGATAACCGTAATTGAGTGAGATATAACTATTTTTTTTAAACACAATACATCAAAATATTTTTAAAAATCATTTAGGGTTAATCAAATTATATCTAAAAATTAAATTAAAATTAAATCGGAACAATCGCCAACGCTATTAGTTATTACATTTTCTTAACTCTGGTTGTGTTCAAACCGCAAAAAATATCATTTGGCTATCTTGTATATGCGAAATAGTAAATTTAAATCATATTTGAATAATAGATAACAGTAATAGAGAGAGATATAATAATTTTTTAAAAAAACAATTCATAAGAAAAATTTTAAAAATAATTTACAGTAGATCAAATGAACTTCAAAAATTAAATTGGAATCAATTCGGACAATGCTATAATGATTAATCGTTCTATTTTCTTAACCCTGGTTATGTCCAAAACTTAAAAAGGATCATTTGGGTCATCTTGTATAACTAAATATTAATTTTAAAATAAATTTGAATAATAGATAACCGTAATTGAGTGAGATATGACTTTTTTTTTTTAAACACAATACATCAAAATATTTTAAAAAATTACTTAGGGTTAAACAAATTATATCTAAAAATTAAATTGAAATCATATCGGAACAATAGCTATAGGTAATAGTAATTGATTTTCTTTATCCTGGTTAAAATTAAATAGGAACAATCGCCAACGCTATTAGTTATTACATTTTCTTAACTCTGGTTGTGTTCAAACCGTAAAAAACACCATTTTGCTATCTTGTATATGCGAAATAGTAAATTTAAATCATATTCGAATAATAGATAACAGTAATAGAGAGAGATATAATTATTTTTTTAAAAAACAATTCATAAGAAAAATTTTAAAAATAATTTACAGTAGATCAAATGAACTTCGAAAATTAAATTGGAATCAATTCGGACAATGCTATAATGATTAATCGTTCTATTTTCTTAACCCTGGTTATGTCCAAAACTTAAAAAGGATCATTTGAGTCATCTTGTATAACCTAAATAATAATTTTAAATTATATTTGAATAATAGATAACCGTAATTGAGTGAGATATGACTATTTTTTTAAAACATAATACATAAAACTATTTTTAAAAATCATTTAGGGTTAATCAAATTATATCTAAAAATTGATTTAAAATTAAATAGGAACAATCGCCAACGCTATTAGTTATTACATTTTTTTAACCCTGGTTGTGTTCAAACCGTAAAAAACATCATTTTGCTATCCTGTATATGCGAAATAGTAAATTTAAACTATATTCGAATAATAGATAACAGTAATAGAGTGAGATATAATTATTTTTTTAAAAAACAATACATAAGAAAAATTTTAAAAATAATTTACAGTACATCAAATGAACACCAAAGATCAAATTGGAATCAAATCGGACAATGCTACAATGATTAATTGTTCTACTTTCTTAACCCTGATTATGTCCAAAACTTAAAAAGGATCATTTGGGTCATCTTGTATAACTAAATATTAATTTTAAAATAAATTTGAATAATAGATAACCCTAATTGAGTGAGATATGACTATTTTTTTTTAAACACAATACACCAAATTTTTTAAAAATTTACCTAGGGTTAAACAAATTATATCTAAAAATTAAATTGAAATCATATCGGAACAATAGCTATAGGTAATAGTAATTGATTTTCTTTATTCTGGTTATGTCCAAAACATAAAAAGGATCATTTGAGTCATCTTGTATAAACTAAATAATAATTTTAAATTATATTTGAATAATAGATAACCGTAATTGAGTGAGATATGACTATTTTTTTAAACACAATACAACAAAATATTTTTAAAAATCATTTAGGGTTAATCAAATTATATCTAAAAATTAAATCGGAACAATCGTTAATGCTATTAGTTATTATGTATTCTTAATTGTGGTTGTGTTTAAACCATAAAAAACATCATTTGGCTATCTTGTATATGAAGAAAAATTTTAAAAATAATTTACAGTAGATCAAATGAACTTCAAAAATTAAATTGGAATTAATTCGGACAATGATATAATGATTAATCGTTCTATTTTCTTAACCCTGGTTATGTCCAAAACTTAAAAAGGATCATTTGAGTCATCTTGTATAACCTAAATAATAATTTTAAATTATATTTGAATAATAGATAACCGTAATTGAGTAAGATATGACTATTTTTTTAAAACATAATACATAAAACTATTTTTAAAAATCATTTAGGGTTAATCAAATTATATCTAAAAATTGATTTAAAATTAAATAGGAACAATCGCCAACGCTATTAGTTATTACATTTTCTTAACCCTGGTTGTGTTCAAACCGTAAAAAACATCATTTTGCTATCCTGTATATGCGAAATAGTAAATTTAAATTATATTCGAATAATAGATAACAGTAATAGAGTGAGATATAATTATTTTTTTAAAAAACAATACATAAGAAAAATTTTAAAAATAATTTACAGTACATCAAATGAACACCAAAGATTAAATTGGAATCAAATCGGACAATGCTATAATGATTAATTGTTCTACTTTCTTAACCCTGATTATGTCCAAAACTTAATAAGGATCATTTGGGTCATCTTGTATAACTAAATATTAATTTTAAAATAAATTTGAATTATAGATAACCGTAATTGAGTGAGATATAACTATTTTTTTTTAAACACAATACATCAAAATATTTTAAAAAATTACTTAGGGTTAAACAAATTATATCTAAAAATTAAATTGAAATCATATCGGAACAATAGCTATAGGTAAAAGTAATCGATTTTCTTTATCCTGGTTATGTCCAAAACATAAAAAGGATCATTTGAGTCATCTTGTATAAACTAAATAATAATTTTAAATTATATTTGAATAATAGATAACCGTAATTGAGCGAGAAATGACTATTTTTTTGAACACAATACAACAAAATATTTTTAAAAATCATTTAGGGTTAATCAAATTATATCTAAAAATTAAATCGGAACAATCGTTAATGCTATTAGTTATTAAGTTTTCTTAATTGTGGTTGTGTTCAAACCGTAAAAAACATCATTTGGCTATCTTGTATATGCGAAATAGCAAATGTAAATTATATTCGAATAATAAATAACAGTAATAAAGTAAGATATAATTATTTTTTTTGAAAAACAATTCATAAGAAAAATTTTAAAAATAATTTACAGTAGATCAAATGAACTTCGAAAATTAAATTGGAATCAATTCGGACAATGCTATAATGATTAATCGTTCTATTTTCTTAACCCTGGTTATGTCCAAAACTTAAAAAGGAACATTTGAGTCATCTAGTATAACCTAAATATTAATTTTAAAATAAATTTGAATAATAGATAACCGTAATTGAGTGAGATATGACTATTTTTTTAAAACATAATTCATAAAACTATTATTAAAAATCATTTAGGGTTAATCAAATTATATCTAAAAATTGAATTAAAATTAAATAGGAACAATCGCCAACGCTCTTAGTTATTACATTTTCTTAACTCTGGTTGTGTTCAAACCGTAAAAAACATCATTTTGCTATCCTGTATATGCGAAATAGTAAATTTAAATTATATTCGAATAATAGATAACAGTAATAGAGTGAGATATAATTATTTTTTTTAAAAACAATACATAAGAAAAATTTTAAAAATAATTTACAGTACATCAAATGAACACCAAAAATTAAATTGGAATCAAATCGGACAATGCTATAATGATTAATTGTTCTACTTTCTTAACACTGATCATGTCCAAAACTTAAAAAGGATCATTTGGGTCATCTTGTATAACCTAAATAATAATTTTCAATTATATTTGAATAATAGATAACCGTAATTGAGTGACATATGACTATTTCTTTTAAAGACAATACATCAAAATATTTTTAAAAATCATTTAGGGTTAATCAAATTATATCTAAAAATTAAATTAAAACTAAATCGGAACAATCGCCAACGCTATTAGTTATTACATTTTCTTAACTCTGGTTGTGTTCAAACCGCAAAAAACATCATTTGGCTATCTTGTATATGCGAAATAGTAAATTTAAATCATATTCGAATAATAGATAACAGTAATAGAGAGAGATATAATTATTTTTTTAAAAAACAATTCATAAGAAAAATTTTAAAAATAATTTACAGTAGATCAAATGAACTTCGAAAATTAAATTGGAATCAATTCGGACAATGCTATAATGATTAATCGTTCTATTTTCTTAACCCTGGTTATGTCCAAAACTTAAAAAGGATCATTTGAGTCATCTTGTATAACCTAAATAATAATTTTAAATTATATTTGAATAATAGATAACCGTAATTGAGCGAGAAATGACTATTTTTTTGAACACAATACAACAAAATATTTTTAAAAATCATTTAGGGTTAATCAAATTATATCTAAAAATTAAATCGGAACAATCGTTAATGCTATTAGTTATTATGTTTTCTTAATTGTGGTTGTGTTCAAACCGTAAAAAACATCATTTGGCTATCTTGTATATGCGAAATAGCAAATGTAAATTATATTCGAATAATAAATAACAGTAATAAAGTGAGATATAATTATTTTTTTTGAAAAACAATTCATAAGAAAAATTTTAAAAATAATTTACAGTACATCAAATGAACTTCAAAAATTAAATTGGAATCAAATCGGACAATGCTATTATGTTAATCGTTCTATTTTCTTAACCCTGGTTATGTCTAAAACTTAAAAAGGATCATTTGGGTCATCTTGTATAACTAAATAATAATTTTAAATTATATTTGAATAATAGATAACCGTAATTGAGCGAGAAATGACTATTTTTTTGAACACAATACATCAAAATATTTTTAAAAATCATTTAGGGTTAATCAAAGTATATCTAAAAATTAAATTAAAATTAAATCGGAACAATCGCCAACGCTATTATTACATTTTCTTAACCCTGGTTGTGTTCAAACCGTAAAAAACATCATTTTGCTATCCTGTATATGCGAAATAGTAAATTTAAAGTATATTCGAATAAAAGATGACAGTAATAGAGTGAGATATAATTATTTTTTTAAAAAACAATACATAAGAAAAATTTTAAAAATAATTTACAGTACATCAAATGAACACCAAAGATTAAATTGGAATCAAATCGGACAATGCTATAATGATTAATTGTTCTACTTTCTTAACCCTGATTATGTCCAAAACATAAAAAGGATCATTTGAGTCATCTTGTATAAACTAAATAATAATTTTAAATTATATTTGAATAATAGATAACCGTAATTGAGTGAGATATGACTATTTTTTTAAACACAATACAACAAAATATTTTTAAAAATAATTTAGGGTTAATCAAATTATATCTAAAAATTAAATCGGAACAATCGTTAATGCTATTAGTTATTATGTATTCTTAATTGTGGTTGTGTTCAAACCGTAAAAAACATCATTTGGCTATCTTGTATATGCGAAATAGCAAATGTAAATTATATTCGAATAATAAATAACAGTAAGTGAGATATAATTATTTTTTTGAAAAACAATTCATAAGAAAAGTTTTAAAAATAATTTACAGTACATCAAATGAACTTCAAAAATTAAATTGGAATCAAATCGGACAATGCTATAATGATTAATTGTTGTATTTTCTTAACCCTGGTTATGTCCAAAACTTAAAAAGGATCATTTGAGTCATCTTGTATAACCTAAGTAATTGAGTGAGATATGACTATTTTTTTAAAACACAATACATTAAAAAATTTAAAATAATTATTTAGGGTAAAACAAATTATATCTAAAAATTAAATTAAAATCATATCGGAACAATAGCTATAGGTAATAGTAATCGATTTTCTTTATCCTGGTTATGTCCAAAACATAAAAAGGATCATTTGAGTCATCTTGTATAACCTAAATAATAATTTTAAATTATATTTGAATAATAGATAACCGTAATTGAGTGAGATATAATTATTTTTTTAAAAAACAATACATAAGAAAAATTTTAAAAATAATTTACAGTACATCAAATGAACACCAAAGATTAAATTGGAATCAAATCGGACAATGCTATAATGATTAAATGTTCTACTTTCTTAACCCTGATTATGTCCAAAACTTAAAAAGGATCATTTGGGTCATCTTGTATAACTAAATATTAATTTTAAAATAAATTTGAATTATAGATAACCGTAATTGAGTGAGATATGACTATTTTTTTTTTAAACACAATACATCAAAATATTTTAAAAAATTACTTAGGGTTAAACAAATTATATCTAAAAATTAAATTGAAATCATATCGGAACAATAGCTATAGGTAAAAGTAATCGATTTTCTTTATCCTGGTTATGTCCAAAACATAAAAAGGATCATTTGCGTCATCTTGTATAAACTAAATAATAATTTTAAATTATATTTGAATAATAGATAACCGTAATTCAGCGAGATATGACTATTTTTTTGAACACAATACAACAAAATATTTTAAAAAATCATTTAGGGTTAATCAAATTATATCTAAAAATTAAATCGGAACAATCGTTAATGCTATTAGTTATTATGTTTTCTTAAATGTGGTTGTGTTCAAACCGTAAAAAACATCATTTGGCTATCTTGTATATGCGAAATAGCAAATGTAAATTGTATTCGAATAATAAATAACAGTAATAAAGTGAGATATAATTATTTTTTTGAAAAACAATTCATAAGAAAAATTTTAAAAATAATTTACAGTACATCAAATGAACACCAAAGATCAAATTGGAATCAAATCGGACAATGCTACAATGATTAATTGTTCTACTTTCTTAACCCTGATTATGTCCAAAACTTAAAAAGGATCATTTGGGTCATCTTGTATAACTAAATATTAATTTTAAAATAAATTTGAATAATAGATAACCCTAATTGAGTGAGATATGACTATTTTTTTTTAAACACAATACACCAAATTTTTTAAAAATTTATTTAGGGTTAAACAAATTATATCTAAAAATTAAATTGAAATCATATCGGAACAATAGCTATAGGTAAAAGTAATCGATTTTCTTTATCCTGGTTATGTCCAAAACATAAAAAGGATCATTTGAGTCATCTTGTATAAACTAAATAATAATTTTAAATTATATTTGAATAATAAATAACCGTAATTGAGCGAGAAATGACTATTTTTTTGAACACAATACAACAAAATATTTTTAAAAATCATTTAGGGTTAATCAAATTATATCTAAAAATTAAATCGGAACAATCGTTAATGCTATTAGTTATTATGTTTTCTTAATTGTGGTTGTGTTCAAACCGTAAAAAACATCATTTGGCTATCTTGTATATGCGAAATAGCAAATGTAAATTATATTCGAATAATAAATAACAGTAATAAAGTGAGATATAATTATTTTTTTGAAAAACAATTCATAAGAAAAATTTTAAAAATAATTTACAGTACATCAAATGAACTTCAAAAATTAAATTGGAATCAAATCGGAAAATGCTATAATGATTAATCGTTCTATTTTCTTAACCCTGGTTATGTCCAAAACTTAAAAAGGATCATTTGGGTCATCTTGTATAACTAAATATTAATTTTAAAATAAATTTGAATAATAGATTACCGTAATTGAGTGAGATATGACTATTTTTTTTTTAAACACAATACATCAAAATATTTTAAAAAATTACTTAGGGTTAAACAAATTATATCTAAAAATTAAATTGAAATCATATCGGAACAATAGCTATAGGTAATAGTAATTGATTTTCTTTATCCTGGTTAAAATTAAATAGGAACAATCGCCAACGCTATTAGTTATTACATTTTCTTAACTCTGGTTGTGTTCAAACCGTAAAAAACATCATTTTGCTATCCTGTATATGCGAAATAGTAAATTTAAATTATATTCGAATAATAGATAACAGTAATAGAGTGAGATATAATTATTTTTTTAAAAAACAATACATAAGAAAAATTTTAAAAATAATTTACAGTACATCAAATGAACACCAAAGATTAAATTGGAATCAAATCGGACAATGCTATAATGATTAATTGTTCTACTTTCTTAACACTGATCATGTCCAAAACTTAAAAAGGATAATTTGGGTCATCTTGTATAACCTAAATAATAATTTTCAATTATATTTGAATAATAGATAACCGTAATTGAGTGACATATGACTATTTCTTTTAAATACAATACATCAAAATATTTTTAAAAATCATTTAGGGTTAATCAAATTATATCTAAAAATTAAATTAAAATTAAATCGGAACAGTCGCCAACGCTATTAGTTATTACATTTTCTTAACTCTGGTTGTGTTCAAACCGCAAAAAACATCATTTGGCTATCTTGTATATGCGAAATAGTAAATTTAAATCATATTCGAATAATAGATAACAGTAATAGACAGAGATATAATTATTTTTTTAAAAAACAATTCATTAGAAAAATTTTAAAAATAATTTACAGTAGATCAAATGAACTTCGAAAATTAAATTGGAATCAATTCGGACAATGCTATAATGATTAATCGTTCTATTTTCTTAACCCTGGTTATGTCCAAAACTTAAAAAGGATCATTTGAGTCATCTTGTATAACCTAAATAATAATTTTAAATTATATTTGAATAATAGATAACCGTAATTGAGTGAGATATGACTATTTTTTTTAAAACATAATACATAAAACTATTTTTAAAAATCATTTAGGGTTAATCAAATTATATCTAAAAATTGATTTAAAATTAAATAGGAACAATCGCCAACGCTATTAGTTATTACATTTTTTTAACCCTGGTTGTGTTCAAACCGTAAAAAACATCATTTTGCTATCCTGTATATGCGAAATAGTAAATTTAAACTATATTCGAATAATAGATAACAGTAATAGAGTGAGATATAATTATTTTTTTAAAAAACAATACATAAGAAAAATTTTAAAAATAATTTACAGTACATCAAATGAACACCAAAGATCAAATTGGAATCAAATCGGACAATGCTACAATGATTAATTGTTCTACTTTCTTAACCCTGATTATGTCCAAAACTTAAAAAGGATCATTTGGGTCATCTTGTATAACTAAATATTAATTTTAAAATAAATTTGAATAATAGATAACCCTAATTGAGTGAGATATGACTATTTTTTTTTAAACACAATACACCAAATTTTTTAAAAATTTACCTAGGGTTAAACAAATTATATCTAAAAATTAAATTGAAATCATATCGGAACAATAGCTATAGGTAATAGTAATTGATTTTCTTTATTCTGGTTATGTCCAAAACATAAAAAGGATCATTTGAGTCATCTTGTATAAACTAAATAATAATTTTAAATTATATTTGAATAATAGATAACCGTAATTGAGTGAGATATGACTATTTTTTTAAACACAATACAACAAAATATTTTTAAAAATCATTTAGGGTTAATCAAATTATATCTAAAAATTAAATCGGAACAATCGTTAATGCTATTAGTTATTATGTATTCTTAATTGTGGTTGTGTTTAAACCATAAAAAACATCATTTGGCTATCTTGTATATGAAGAAAAATTTTAAAAATAATTTACAGTAGATCAAATGAACTTCAAAAATTAAATTGGAATCAATTCGGACAATGATATAATGATTAATCGTTCTATTTTCTTAACCCTGGTTATGTCCAAAACTTAAAAAGGATCATTTGAGTCATCTTGTATAACCTAAATAATAATTTTAAATTATATTTGAATAATAGATAACCGTAATTGAGTAAGATATGACTATTTTTTTAAAACATAATACATAAAACTATTTTTAAAAATCATTTAGGGTTAATCAAATTATATCTAAAAATTGATTTAAAATTAAATAGGAACAATCGCCAACGCTATTAGTTATTACATTTTCTTAACCCTGGTTGTGTTCAAACCGTAAAAAACATCATTTTGCTATCCTGTATATGCGAAATAGTAAATTTAAATTATATTCGAATAATAGATAACAGTAATAGAGTGAGATATAATTATTTTTTTAAAAAACAATACATAAGAAAAATTTTAAAAATAATTTACAGTACATCAAATGAACACCAAAGATTAAATTGGAATCAAATCGGACAATGCTATAATGATTAATTGTTCTACTTTCTTAACCCTGATTATGTCCAAAACTTAATAAGGATCATTTGGGTCATCTTGTATAACTAAATATTAATTTTAAAATAAATTTGAATTATAGATAACCGTAATTGAGTGAGATATGACTATTTTTTTTTAAACACAATACATCAAAATATTTTAAAAAATTACTTAGGGTTAAACAAATTATATCTAAAAATTAAATTGAAATCATATCGGAACAATAGCTATAGGTAAAAGTAATCGATTTTCTTTATCCTGGTTATGTCCAAAACATAAAAAGGATCATTTGAGTCATCTTGTATAAACTAAATAATAATTTTAAATTATATTTGAATAATAGATAACCGTAATTGAGCGAGAAATGACTATTTTTTTGAACACAATACAACAAAATATTTTTAAAAATCATTTAGGGTTAATCAAATTATATCTAAAAATTAAATCGGAACAATCGTTAATGCTATTAGTTATTATGTTTTCTTAATTGTGGTTGTGTTCAAACCGTAAAAAACATCATTTGGCTATCTTGTATATGCGAAATAGCAAATGTAAATTATATTCGAATAATAAATAACAGTAATAAAGTGAGATATAATTATTTTTTTTGAAAAACAATTCATAAGAAAAATTTTAAAAATAATTTACAGTACATCAAATGAACTTCAAAAATTAAATTGGAATCAAATCGGACAATGCTATTATGTTAATCGTTCTATTTTCTTAACCCTGGTTATGTCTAAAACTTAAAAAGGATCATTTGGGTCATCTTGTATAACTAAATAATAATTTTAAATTATATTTGAATAATAGATAACCGTAATTGAGCGAGAAATGACTATTTTTTTGAACACAATACATCAAAATATTTTTAAAAATCATTTAGGGTTAATCAAATTATATCTAAAAATTAAATTAAAATTAAATCGGAACAATCGCCAACGCTATTATTACATTTTCTTAACCCTGGTTGTGTTCAAACCGTAAAAAACATCATTTTGCTATCCTGTATATGCGAAATAGTAAATTTAAAGTATATTCGAATAAAAGATGACAGTAATAGAGTGAGATATAATTATTTTTTTAAAAAACAATACATAAGAAAAATTTTAAAAATAATTTACAGTACATCAAATGAACACCAAAGATTAAATTGGAATCAAATCGGACAATGCTATAATGATTAATTGTTCTACTTTCTTAACCCTGATTATGTCCAAAACATAAAAAGGATCATTTGAGTCATCTTGTATAAACTAAATAATAATTTTAAATTATATTTGAATAATAGATAACCGTAATTGAGTGAGATATGACTATTTTTTTAAACACAATACAACAAAATATTTTTAAAAATAATTTAGGGTTAATCAAATTATATCTAAAAATTAAATCGGAACAATCGTTAATGCTATTAGTTATTATGTATTCTTAATTGTGGTTGTGTTCAAACCGTAAAAAACATCATTTGGCTATCTTGTATATGCGAAATAGCAAATGTAAATTATATTCGAATAATAAATAACAGTAAGTGAGATATAATTATTTTTTTGAAAAACAATTCATAAGAAAAGTTTTAAAAATAATTTACAGTACATCAAATGAACTTCAAAAATTAAATTGGAATCAAATCGGACAATGCTATAATGATTAATTGTTGTATTTTCTTAACCCTGGTTATGTCCAAAACTTAAAAAGGATCATTTGAGTCATCTTGTATAACCTAAGTAATTGAGTGAGATATGACTATTTTTTTAAAACACAATACATTAAAAAATTTAAAATAATTATTTAGGGTAAAACAAATTATATCTAAAAATTAAATTAAAATCATATCGGAACAATAGCTATAGGTAATAGTAATCGATTTTCTTTATCCTGGTTATGTCCAAAACATAAAAAGGATCATTTGAGTCATCTTGTATAACCTAAATAATAATTTTAAATTATATTTGAATAATAGATAACCGTAATTGAGTGAGATATAATTATTTTTTTAAAAAACAATACATAAGAAAAATTTTAAAAATAATTTACAGTACATCAAATGAACACCAAAGATTAAATTGGAATCAAATCGGACAATGCTATAATGATTAAATGTTCTACTTTCTTAACCCTGATTATGTCCAAAACTTAAAAAGGATCATTTGGGTCATCTTGTATAACTAAATATTAATTTTAAAATAAATTTGAATTATAGATAACCGTAATTGAGTGAGATATGACTATTTTTTTTTTAAACACAATACATCAAAATATTTTAAAAAATTACTTAGGGTTAAACAAATTATATCTAAAAATTAAATTGAAATCATATCGGAACAATAGCTATAGGTAAAAGTAATCGATTTTCTTTATCCTGGTTATGTCCAAAACATAGAAAGGATCATTTGCGTCATCTTGTATAAACTAAATAATAATTTTAAATTATATTTGAATAATAGATAACCGTAATTCAGCGAGATATGACTATATTTTTGAACACAATACAACAAAATATTTTAAAAAATCATTTAGGGTTAATCAAATTATATCTAAAAATTAAATCGGAACAATCGTTAATGCTATTAGTTATTACGTTTTCTTAAATGTGGTTGTGTTCAAACCGTAAAAAACATCATTTGGCTATCTTGTATATGCGAAATAGCAAATGTAAATTGTATTCGAATAATAAATAACAGTAATAAAGTGAGATATAATTATTTTTTTGAAAAACAATTCATAAGAAAAATTTTAAAAATAATTTACAGTACATCAAATGAACACCAAAGATCAAATTGGAATCAAATCGGACAATGCTACAATGATTAATTGTTCTACTTTCTTAACCCTGATTATGTCCAAAACTTAAAAAGGATCATTTGGGTCATCTTGTATAACTAAATATTAATTTTAAAATAAATTTGAATAATAGATAACCCTAATTGAGTGAGATATGACTATTTTTTTTTAAACACAATACACCAAATTTTTTAAAAATTTATTTAGGGTTAAACAAATTATATCTAAAAATTAAATTGAAATCATATCGGAACAATAGCTATAGGTAAAAGTAATCGATTTTCTTTATCCTGGTTATGTCCAAAACATAAAAAGGATCATTTGAGTCATCTTGTATAAACTAAATAATAATTTTAAATTATATTTGAATAATAAATAACCGTAATTGAGCGAGAAATGACTATTTTTTTGAACACAATACAACAAAATATTTTTAAAAATCATTTAGGGTTAATCAAATTATATCTAAAAATTAAATCGGAACAATCGTTAATGCTATTAGTTATTATGTTTTCTTAATTGTGGTTGTGTTCAAACCGTAAAAAACATCATTTGGCTATCTTGTATATGCGAAATAGCAAATGTAAATTATATTCGAATAATAAATAACAGTAATAAAGTGAGATATAATTATTTTTTTGAAAAACAATTCATAAGAAAAATTTTAAAAATAATTTACAGTACATCAAATGAACTTCAAAAATTAAATTGGAATCAAATCGGAAAATGCTATAATGATTAATCGTTCTATTTTCTTAACCCTGGTTATGTCCAAAACTTAAAAAGGATCATTTGGGTCATCTTGTATAACTAAATATTAATTTTAAAATAAATTTGAATAATAGATTACCGTAATTGAGTGAGATATGACTATTTTTTTTTTAAACACAATACATCAAAATATTTTAAAAAATTACTTAGGGTTAAACAAATTATATCTAAAAATTAAATTGAAATCATATCGGAACAATAGCTATAGGTAATAGTAATTGATTTTCTTTATCCTGGTTAAAATTAAATAGGAACAATCGCCAACGCTATTAGTTATTACATTTTCTTAACTCTGGTTGTGTTCAAACCGTAAAAAACATCATTTTGCTATCCTGTATATGCGAAATAGTAAATTTAAATTATATTCGAATAATAGATAACAGTAATAGAGTGAGATATAATTATTTTTTTAAAAAACAATACATAAGAAAAATTTTAAAAATAATTTACAGTACATCAAATGAACACCAAAGATTAAATTGGAATCAAATCGGACAATGCTATAATGATTAATTGTTCTACTTTCTTAACACTGATCATGTCCAAAACTTAAAAAGGATAATTTGGGTCATCTTGTATAACCTAAATAATAATTTTCAATTATATTTGAATAATAGATAACCGTAATTGAGTGACATATGACTATTTCTTTTAAATACAATACATCAAAATATTTTTAAAAATCATTTAGGGTTAATCAAATTATATCTAAAAATTAAATTAAAATTAAATCGGAACAGTCGCCAACGCTATTAGTTATTACATTTTCTTAACTCTGGTTGTGTTCAAACCGCAAAAAACATCATTTGGCTATCTTGTATATGCGAAATAGTAAATTTAAATCATATTCGAATAATAGATAACAGTAATAGACAGAGATATAATTATTTTTTTAAAAAACAATTCATAAGAAAAATTTTAAAAATAATTTACAGTAGATCAAATGAACTTCGAAAATTAAATTGGAATCAATTCGGACAATGCTATAATGATTAATCGTTCTATTTTCTTAACCCTGGTTATGTCCAAAACTTAAAAAGGATCATTTGAGTCATCTTGTATAACCTAAATAATAATTTTAAATTATATTTGAATAATAGATAACCGTAATTGAGTGAGATATGACTATTTTTTTTAAAACATAATACATAAAACTATTTTTAAAAATCATTTAGGGTTAATTAAATTATATCTAAAAATTGATTTAAAATTAAATAGGAACAATCGCCAACGCTATTAGTTATTACATTTTCTTAACCCTGGTTGTGTTCAAACCGTAAAAAACATCATTTTGCTATCCTGTATATGCGAAATAGTAAATTTAAATTATATTCGAATAATAGATAACAGTAATAGAGTGAGATATAATTATTTTTTTAAAAAACAATACATAAGAAAAATTTTAAAAATAATTTACAGTACATCAAATGAACACCAAAGATCAAATTGGAATCAAATCGGAAAATGCTACAATGATTAATTGTTCTACTTTCTTAACCCTGATTATGTCCAAAACTTAAAAAGGATCATTTGGGTCATCTTGTATAACTAAATATTAATTTTAAAATAAATTTGAATAATAGATAACCCTAATTGAGTGAGATATGACTATTTTTTTTTAAACACAATACACCAAATTTTTTAAAAATTTACTTAGGGTTAAACAAATTATATCTAAAAATTAAATTGAAATCATATCGGAACAATAGCTATAGGTAATAGTAATTGATTTTCTTTATTCTGGTTATATCCAAAACATAAAAAGGATCATTTGAGTCATTTTGTATAAACTAAATAATAATTTTAAATTATATTTGAATAATAGATAACCGTAATTCAGTGAGATATGACTATTTTTTTAAACACAATACAACAAAATATTTTTAAAAATCATTTAGGGTTAATCAAATTATATCTAAAAATTAAATCGGAACAATCGTTAATGCTATTAGTTATTATGTATTCTTAATTGTGGTTGTGTTCAAACCATAAAAAACATCATTTGGCTATCTTGTATATGAAGAAAAATTTTAAAAATAATTTACAGTAGATCAAATGAACTTCAAAAATTAAATTGGAATCAATTCGGACAATGCTATAATGATTAATCGTTCTATTTTCTTAACCCTGGTTATGTCCAAAACTTAAAAAGGATCATTTGAGTCATCTTGTATAACCTAAATAATAATTTTAAATTATATTTGAATAATAGATAACCGTAATTGAGTAAGATATGACTATTTTTTTAAAACATAATACATAAAACTATTTTTAAAAATCATTTAGGGTTAATCAAATTATATCTAAAAATTGATTTAAAATTAAATAGGAACAATCGCCAACGCTATTAGTTATTACATTTTCTTAACCCTGGTAGTGTTCAAACCGTAAAAAACATCATTTTGCTATCCTGTATATGCCAAATAGTAAATTTAAATTATATTCGAATAATAGATAACAGTAATAGAGTGAGATATAATTATTTTTTTAAAAAACAATACATAAGAAAAATTTTAAAAATAATTTACAGTACATCAAATGAACACCAAAGATTAAATTGGAATCAAATCGGACAATGCTATAATGATTAATTGTTCTACTTTCTTAACCCTGATTATGTCCAAAACTTAATAAGGATCATTTGGGTCATCTTGTATAACTAAATATTAATTTTTAAAATAAATTTGAATTATAGATAACCGTAATTGAGTGAGATATGACTATTTTTTTTTAAACACAATACATCAAAATATTTTAAAAAATTACTTAGGGTTAAACAAATTATATCTAAAAATTAAATTGAAATCATATCGGAACAATAGCTATAGGTAAAAGTAATCGATTTTCTTTATCCTGGTTATGTCCAAAACATAAAAAGGATCATTTGAGTCATCTTGTATAAACTAAATAATAATTTTAAATTATATTTGAATAATAGATAACCGTAATTGAGCGAGAAATGACTATTTTTTTGAACACAATACAACAAAATATTTTTAAAAATCATTTAGGGTTAATCAAATTATATCTAAAAATTAAATCGAAACAATCGTTAATGCTATTAGTTATTATGTTTTCTTAATTGTGGTTGTGTTCAAACCGTAAAAAACATCATTTGGCTATCTTGTATATGCGAAATAGCAAATGTAAATTATATTCGAATAATAAATAACAGTAATAAAGTGAGATATAATTATTTTTTTTGAAAAACAATTCATAAGAAAAATTTTAAAAATAATTTACAGTACATCAAATGAACTTCAAAAATTAAATTGGAATCAAATCGGACAATGCTATAATGTTAATCGTTCTATTTTCTTAACCCTGGTTATGTCTAAAACTTAAAAAGGATCATTTGGGTCATCTTGTATAACTAAATAATAATTTTCAATTATATTTGAATAATAGATAACCGTAATTGAGTGACATATGACTATTTCTTTTAAAGACAATACATCAAAATATTTTTAAAAATCATTTAGGGTTAATCAAATTATATCTAAAAATTAAATTAAAACTAAATCGGAACAATCGCCAACGCTATTAGTTATTACATTTTCTTAACTCTGGTTGTGTTCAAACCGCAAAAAACATCATTTGGCTATCTTGTATATGCGAAATAGTAAATTTAAATCATATTCGAATAATAGATAACAGTAATAGAGAGAGATATAATTATTTTTTTAAAAAACAATTCATAAGAAAAATTTTAAAAATAATTTACAGTAGATCAAATGAACTTCGAAAATTAAATTGGAATCAATTCGGACAATGCTATAATGATTAATCGTTCTATTTTCTTAACCCTGGTTATGTCCAAAACTTAAAAAGGATCATTTGAGTCATCTTGTATAACCTAAATAGTAATTTTAAATTATATTTGAATAATAGATAACCGTAATTGAGCGAGAAATGACTATTTTTTTGAAGACAATACAACAAAATATTTTTAAAAATCATTTAGGGTTAATCAAATTATATCTAAAAATTAAATCGGAACAATCGTTAATGCTATTAGTTATTATGTTTTCTTAATTGTGGTTGTGTTCAAACCGTAAAAAACATCATTTGGCTATCTTGTATATGCGAAATAGCAAATGTAAATTATATTCGAATAATAAATAACAGTAATAAAGTGAGATATAATTATTTTTTTTGAAAAACAATTCATAAGAAAAATTTTAAAAATAATTTACAGTACATCAAATGAACTTCAAAAATTAAATTGGAATCAAATCGGACAATGCTATAATGTTAATCGTTCTATTTTCTTAACCCTGGTTATGTCTAAAACTTAAAAAGGATCATTTGGGTCATCTTTTATAACTAAATAATAATTTTCAATTATATTTGAATAATAGATAACCGTAATTGTGTGACATATGACTATTTCTTTTAAAGACAATACATCAAAATATTTTTAAAAATCATTTAGGGTTAATCAAATTATATCTAAAAATTAAATTAAAATTAAATCGGAACAATCGCCAACGCTATTAGTTATTACATTTTCTTAACTCTGGTTGTGTTCAAACCGCAAAAAACATCATTTGGCTATCTTGTATATGCGAAATAGTAAATTTAAATCATATTCGAATAATAGATAACAGTAATAGAGAGAGATATAATTATTTTTTTAAAAAACAATTCATAAGAAAAATTTTAAAAATAATTTACAGTAGATCAAATGAACTTCGAAAATTAAATTGGAATCAATTCGGACAATGCTATAATGATTAATCGTTCTATTTTCTTAACCCTGGTTATGTCCAAAACTTAAAAAGGATCATTTGAGTCATCTAGTATAACCTAAATATTAATTTTAAAATAAATTTGAATAATAGATAACCGTAATTGAGTGAGATATGACTATTTTTTTAAAACATAATACATAAAACTATTTTTAAAAATCATTTAGGGTTAATCAAATTATATCTAAAAATTGAATTAAAATTAAATAGAAACAATCGCCAACGCTCTTAGTTGTTACATTTTCTTAACTCTGGTTGTGTTCAAACCGTAAAAAACATCATTTTGCTATCCTGTATATGCGAAATAGTAAATTTAAATTATATTCGAATAATAGATAACAGTAATAGAGTGAGATATAATTATTTTTTTAAAAAACAATACATAAGAAAAATTTTAAAAATAATTTACAGTACATCAAATGAACACCAAAGATTAAATTGGAATCAAATCGGACAATGCTATAATGATTAATTGTTCTACTTTCTTAACACTGATCATGTCCAAAACTTAAAAAGGATCATTTGGGTCATCTTGTATAACCTAAATAATAATTTTCAATTATATTTGAATAATAGATAACCGTAATTGAGTGACATATGACTATTTCTTTTAAAGACAATACATCAAAATATTTTTAAAAATCATTTAGGGTTAATCAAATTAAAACTAAATCGGAACAATCGCCAACGCTATTAGTTATTACATTTTCTTAACTCTGGTTGTGTTCAAACCGCAAAAAACATCATTTGGCTATCTTGTATATGCGAAATAATAAATTTAAATCATATTCGAATAATAGATAACAGTAATAGAGAGAGATATAATTATTTTTTTAAAAAACAATTCATAAGAAAAATTTTAAAAATAATTTACAGTAGATCAAATGAACTTCGAAAATTAAATTGGAATCAATTCGGACAATGCTATAATGATTAATCGTTCTATTTTCTTAACCCTGGTTATGTCCAAAACTTAAAAAGGATCATTTGAGTCATCTTGTATAACCTAAATAGTAATTTTAAATTATATTTGAATAATAGATAACCGTAATTGAGCGAGAAATGACTATTTTTTTGAAGACAATACAACAAAATATTTTTAAAAATCATTTAGGGTTAATCAAATTATATCTAAAAATTAAATCGGAACAATCGTTAATGCTATTAGTTATTATGTTTTCTTAATTGTGGTTGTGTTCAAACCGTAAAAAACATCATTTGGCTATCTTGTATATGCGAAATAGCAAATGTAAATTATATTCGAATAATAAATAACAGTAATAAAGTGAGATATAATTATTTTTTTTGAAAAACAATTCATAAGAAAAATTTTAAAAATAATTTACAGTACATCAAATGAACTTCAAAAATTAAATTGGAATCAAATCGGACAATGCTATAATGTTAATCGTTCTATTTTCTTAACCCTGGTTATGTCTAAAACTTAAAAAGGATCATTTGGGTCATCTTGTATAACTAAATATTAATTTTAAAATAAATTTGAATAATAGATAACCGTAATTGAGCGAGATATGTCTATTTTTTTTAAACACAATACATCAAAATATTTTTAAAAATCATTTAGGGTTAATCAAATTATATCTAAAAATTAAATTAAAATTAAATCGGAACAATCGCCAACGCTATTAGTTATTACATTTTCTTAACTCTGGTTGTGTTCAAACCGCAAAAAACATCATTTGGCTATCTTGTATATGCGCAATAGTAAATTTAAATCATATTCGAATAATAGATAACAGTAATAGAGAGAAATATAATTATTTTTTTTTTAAACAATTCATAAGAAAAATTTTAAAAATAATTTACAGTAGATCAAATGAACTTCAAAAATTAAATTGGAATCAATTTGGACAATGCTATAATGATTAATCGTTCTATTTTCTTAACCCTGGTTATGTCCAAAACTTAAAAAGGATCATTTGGGTCATCTTGTATAACTAAATATTAATTTTAAAATAAATTTGAATAATAGATAACCGTAATTGAGTGAGATATGACTATTTTTTTTTAAACACAATACATGAAAATATTTTAAAAAATTACTTAGGGTTAAACAAATTATATCTAAAAATTAAATTGAAATCATATCGGAACAATAGCTATAGGTAATAGTAATTGATTTTCTTCATCCTGGTTAAAATTAAATAGGAACAATCGCCAACGCTATTAGTTATTACATTTTCTTAACTCTGGTTGTGTTCAAACCGTAAAAAACATCATTTTGCTATCCTGTATATGCGAAATAGTAAATTTAAATTATATTCGAATAATAGATAACAGTAATAGAGTGAGATATATTTATTTTTTTAAAAAACAATACATAAGAAAAATTTTAAAAATAATTTACAGTACATCAAATGAACACCAAAGATTAAATTGGAATCAAATCGGACAATGCTATAATGATTAATCGTTCTATTTTCTTAACCCTGGTTATGTCCAAAACTTAAAAAGGATCATTTGGGTCATCTTGTATAACTAAATATTAATTTTAAAATAAATTTGAATAATAGATAACCGTAATTGAGTGAGATATGACTATTTTTTTTTAAACACAATACATGAAAATATTTTAAAAAATTACTTAGGGTTAAACAAATTATATCTAAAAATTAAATTGAAATCATATCGGAACAATAGCTATAGGTAATAGTAATTGATTTTCTTCATCCTGGTTAAAATTAAATAGGAACAATCGCCAACGCTATTAGTTATTACATTTTCTTAACTCTGGTTGTGTTCAAACCGTAAAAAACATCATTTTGCTATCCTGTATATGCGAAATAGTAAATTTAAATTATATTCGAATAATAGATAACAGTAATAGAGTGAGATATATTTATTTTTTTAAAAAACAATACATAAGAAAAATTTTAAAAATAATTTACAGTACATCAAATGAACACCAAAGATTAAATTGGAATCAAATCGGACAATGCTATAATGATTAATTGTTCTACTTTCTTAACACTGATCATGTCCAAAACTTAAAAAGGATCATTTGGGTCATCTTGTATAACCTAAATAATAATTTTAAATTATATTTGAATAATAGATAACCGTAATTGAGCGAGAAATGACTATTTTTTTGAAGACAATACAAAAAAATATTTTTAAAAATCATTTAGGGTTAATCAAATTATATCTAAAAATTAAATCGGAACAATCGTTAATGCTATTAGTTATTATGTTTTCTTAATTGTGGTTGTGTTCAAACCGTAAAAAACATCATTTGGCTATCTTGTATATGCGAAATAGCAAATGTAAATTATATTCGAATAATAAATAACAGTAATAAAGTGAGATATAATTATTTTTTTTGAAAAACAATTCATAAGAAAAATTTTAAAAATAATTTACAGTACATCAAATGAACTTCAAAAATTAAATTGGAATCAAATCGGACAATGCTATAATAATTAATCGTTCTATTTTCTTAACCCTGGTTATGTCTAAAACTTAAAAAGGATCATTTGGGTCATCTTGTATAACTAAATATTAATTTTAAAATAAATTTGAATAATAGATAGCCGTAATTGAGTGAGATATGACTATTTTTTTTAAACACAATACATCGAAATATTTTTAAAAATCATTTAGGGTTAATCAAATTATATCTAAAAATTAAATTAAAATTAAATCGGAACAATCGCCAACGCTATTAGTTATTACATTTTCTTAACTCTGGTTGTGTTCAAACCGCAAAAAACATCATTTGGCTATCTTGTATATGCGCAATAGTAAATTTAAATCATATTCGAATAATAGATAACAGTAATAGAGAGAAATATAATTATTTTTTTAAAAAACAATTCATAAGAAAAATTTTAAAAATAATTTACAGTAGATCAAATGAACTTCAAAAATTAAATTGGAATCAATTCGGACAATGCTATAATGATTAATCGTTCTATTTTCTTAACCCTGGTTATGTCCAAAACTTAAAAAGGATCATTTGAGTCATCTTGTATAACCTAAATAATAATTTTAAATTATATTTGAATAATAGATTACCGTAATTGAGTGAGATATGACTATTTTTTTTAAACACAATACATCAAAATAGTTTTAAAAATCATTTAGGGTTAATCAAATTATATCTAAAAATTGAATTAAAATTAAATAGGAACAATCGCCAACGCTATTAGTTATTACATTTTCTTAACTCTGGTTGTGTTCAAACCGTAAAAAACATCATTTTGCTATCCTGTATATGCGAAATAGTAAATTTAAATTATATTCGAATAATAGATAACAGTAATAGAGTGAGATATAATTATTTTTTTAAAAAACAATTCATAAGAAAAATTTTAAAAATAATTTACAGTAGATCAAATGAACTTCAAAAATTAAATTGGAATCAATTCGGACAATGCTATAATGATTAATCGTTCTATTTTCTTAACCCTGGTTATGTCCAAAACTTAAAAAGGATCATTTGAGTCATCTTGTATAACCTAAATATTAATTTTAAAATAAATTTGAATAATAGATAACCGTAATTGAGTGAGATATGACTATTTTTTTTAAACACAATACATCAAAATATTTTAAAAAATTACTTAGGGTTAAACAAATTATATCTAAAAATTAAATTGAAATCATATCGAAACAATAGCTATAGGTAATAGTAATCGATTTTTTTTATCCTGGTTATGTCCAAAACATAAAAATGATCATTTGACTCATCTTGTATACTCTAAATAATAATTTTAAATTATATTTGAATAATAGATAACCGTAATTGAGTGAGATATGACTATTTTTTTAAACACAATACAACAAAATATTTTTAAAAATCATTTAGGGTTAATCAAATTATATCTAAAAATTAAATCGGAACAATCGTTAATGCTATTAGTTATTATGTTTTCTTAATTGTGGTTGTGTTCAAACCGTAAAGAACATCATTTGGCTATCTTGTATATGCGAAATAGTAAATTTAAATCTTATTCGAATAATAGATAACAGTAATAGAGTGAGATATAATTATTTTTTTTAAAAAACAATTTATAAGAAAAATTTTAAAAATAATTTACAGTACATCAAATAAACATCAAAGATTAAATTGGAATCAAATCGGACAATGCTATAATGATTAATTGCTCTACTTTCTTAACCCTGATTATGTCCAAAACTTAAAAAGGATCATTTGGGTCATCTTGTATAACTAAATATTAATTTTAAAATAAATTTGAATTATAGATAACCGTAATTGAGTGAGATATGACTATTTTTTTTTAAACACAATACATCAAAATATTTTAAAAAATTACTTAGGGTTAAACAAATTATATCTAAAAATTAAATTGAAATCATATCGGAACAATAGCTATAGGTAAAAGTAATCGATTTTCTTTATCCTGGTTATGTCCAAAACATAAAAAGGATCATTTGCGTCATCTTGTATAAACTAAATAATAATTTTAAATTATATTTGAATAATAGATAACCGTAATTCAGCGAGATATGACTATTTTTTTGAACACAATACAACAAAATATTTTAAAAAATCATTTAGGGTTAATCAAATTATATCTAAAAATTAAATCGGAACAATCGTTAATGCTATTAGTTATTATGTTTTCTTAAATGTGGTTGTGTTCAAACCGTAAAAAACATCATTTGGCTATCTTGTATATGCGAAATAGCAAATGTAAATTGTATTCGAATAATAAATAACAGTAATAAAGTGAGATATAATTATTTTTTTTTTAAAACAATTCATAAGAAAAATTTTAAAAATAATTTACAGTACATCAAATGAACTTCAAAAATTAAATTGGAATCAAATCGGACAATGCTATAATGATTAATCGTTCTATTTTCTTAACCCTGGTTATGTCCAAAACTTAAAAAGGATCATTTGGGTCATCTTGTATAACTAAATATTAATTTTAAAATAAATTTGAATAATAGATTACCGTAATTGAGTGAGATATGACTATTTTTTTTTAAACACAATACATCAAAATATTTTTAAAAATCATTTAGGGTTAATCAAATTATATCTAAAAATTAAATTAAAATTAAATCGGAACAATCGCCAACGCTATTAGTTATTACATTTTCTTAACTCTGGTTGTGTTCAAACCGCAAAAAACATCATTTGGCTATCTTGTATATGCGAAATAGTAAATTTAAATTATATTCGAATAATAGATAACAGTAATAGAGTGAGATATAATTATTTTTTTAAAAAACAATACATAAGAAAAATTTTAAAAATAATTTACAGTACATCAAATGAAGACCAAAGATCAAATTGGAATCAAATCGGACAATGCTACAATGATTAATTGTTCTACTTTCTTAACCCTGATTATGTCCAAAACTTAAAAAGGATCATTTGGGTCATCTTGTATAACTAAATATTAATTTTAAAATGAATTTGAATAATAGATAACCCTAATTAAGTGAGATATGACTATTTTTTTTTAAACACAATACACCAAATTTTTTAAAAATTTATTTAGGGTTAAACAAATTATATCTAAAAATTAAATTGAAATCATATCGGAACAATAGCTATAGGTAAAAGTAATCGATTTTCTTTATCCTGGTTATGTCCAAAACATAAAAAGGATCATTTGAGTCATCTTGTATAAACTAAATAATAATTTTAAATTATATTTGAATAATAAATAACCGTAATTGAGCGAGAAATGACTATTTTTTTGAACACAATACAACAAAATATTTTTAAAAATCATATAGGGTTAATCAAATTATATCTAAAAATTAAATCGGAACAATCGTTAATGCTATTAGTTATTATGTTTTCTTAATTGTGGTTGTGTTCAAACCGTAAAAAACATCATTTGGCTATCTTGTATATGCGAAATAGCAAATGTAAATTATATTCGAATAATAAATAACAGTAATAAAGTGAGATATATTTATTTTTTTGAAAAACAATTCATAAGAAAAATTTTAAAAACAATTTACAGTACATCAAATGAACTTCAAAAATTAAATTGGAATCAAATCGGACAATGCTATAATGATTAATCGTTCTATTTTCTTAACCCTGGTTATGTCCAAAACTTAAAAAGGATCATTTGGGTCATCTTGTATAACTAAATATTAATTTTAAAATAAATTTGAATAATAGATAACCGTAATTGAGTGAGATATGACTATTTTTTTTTAAACACAATACATCAAAATATTTTAAAAAATTACTTAGGGTTAAACAAATTATATCTAAAAATTAAATTGAAATCATATCGGAACAATAGCTATAGGTAATAGTAATTGATTTTCTTTATCTATTATTATTATTTTATTTATTAAATAGGAACAATCGCCAACGCTATTAGTTATTACATTTTCTTAACTCTGGTTGTGTTCAAACCGTAAAAAACATCATTTTGCTATCCTGTATATGCGAAATAGTAAATTTAAATTATATTCGAATAATAGATAACAGTAATAGAGTGAGATATAATTATTTTTTTAAAAAACAATACATAAGAAAAATTTTAAAAATAATTTACAGTACATCAAATGAACACCAAAGATTAAATTGGAATCAAATCGGACAATGCTATAATGATTAATTGTTCTACTTTCTTAACACTGATCATGTCCAAAACTTAAAAAGGATCATTTGGGTCATCTTGTATAACCTAAATAATAATTTTCAATTATATTTGAATAATAGATAACCGTAATTGAGTGACATATGACTATTTCTTTTAAATACAATACATCAAAATATTTTTAAAAATCATTTAGGATTAATCAAATTATATCTAAAAATTAAATTAAAATTAAATCGGAACAGTCGCCAACGCTATTAGTTATTACATTTTCTTAACTCTGGTTGTGTTCAAACCGCAAAAAACATCATTTGGCTATCTTGTATATGCGAAATAGTAAATTTAAATCATATTCGAATAATAGATAACAGTAATAGAGAGAGATATAATTATTTTTTTAAAAAACAATTCATAAGAAAAATTTTAAAAATAATTTACAGTAGATCAAATGAACTTCGAAAATTAAATTGGAATCAATTCGGACAATGCTATAATGATTAATCGTTCTATTTTCTTAACCCTGGTTATGTCCAAAACTTAAAAAGGATCATTTGAGTCATCTTGTATAACCTAAATAATAATTTTAAATTATATTTGAATAATAGATAACCGTAATTGAGCGAGAAATGACTATTTTTTTGAAGACAATACAACAAAATATTTTTAAAAATCATTTAGGGTTAATCAAATTATATCTAAAAATTAAATCGGAACAATCGTTAATGCTATTAGTTATTATGTTTTCTTAATTGTGGTTGTGTTCAAACCGTAAAAAACATCATTTGGCTATCTTGTATATGCGAAATAGCAAATGTAAATTATATTCGAATAATAAAAAACAGTAATAAAGTGAGATATAATTATTTTTTTTGAAAAACAATTCATAAGAAAAATTTTAAAAATAATTTACAGTACATCAAATGAACTTCAAAAATTAAATTGGAATCAAATCGGACAATGCTATAATGTTAATCGTTCTATTTTCTTAACCCTGGTTATGTCTAAAACTTAAAAAGAATCATTTGGGTCATCTTGTATAACTAAATATTAATTTTAAAATAAATTTGAATAATAGATAACCGTAATTGAGTAAGATATGACTATTTTTTTTAAACACAATACATCAAAATATTTTTAAAAATCATTTAGGGTTAATCAAATTATATCTAAAAATTAAATTAAAATTAAATCGGAACAATCGCCAACGCTATTAGTTATTACATTTTCTTAACTCTGGTTGTGTTCAAACCGCAAAAAACATCATTTGGCTATCTTGTATATGCGCAATAGTAAATTTAAATCATATTCGAATAATAGATAACAGTAATAGAGAGAAATATAATTATTTTTTTAAAAAACAATTCATAAGAAAAATTTTAAAAATAATTTACAGTAGATCAAATGAACTTCAAAAATTAAATTGGAATCAATTTGGACAATGCTCTAATGATTAATCGTTCTATTTTCTTAACCCTGGTTATGTCCAAAACTTAAAAAGGATCATTTGAGTCATCTAGTATAACCTAAATATTAATTTTAAAATAAATTTGAATAATAGATAACCGTAATTGAGTGAGATATGACTATTTTTTTAAAACATAATACATAAAACTATTTTTAAAAATCATTTAGGGTTAATCAAATTATATCTAAAAATTGAATTAAAATTAAATAGGAACAATCGCCAACGCTCTTAGTTGTTACATTTTCTTAACTCTGGTTGTGTTCAAACCGTAAAAAACATCATTTTGCTATCCTGTCTATGCGAAATAGTAAATTTAAATTATATTCGAATAATAGATAACAGTAATAGAGTGAGATATAATTATTTTTTTAAAAAACAATACATAAGAAAAATTTTAAAAATAATTTACAGTACATCAAATGAACACCAAAGATTAAATTGGAATCAAATCGGACAATGCTATAATGATTAATTGTTCTACTTTCTTAACACTGATCATGTCCAAAACTTAAAAAGGATCATTTGGGTCATCTTGTATAACCTAAATAATAATTTTCAATTATATTTGAATAATAGATAACCGTAATTGAGTGACATATGACTATTTCTTTTAAAGACAATACATCAAAATATTTTTAAAAATCATTTAGGGTTAATCAAATTATATTTAAAAATTAAATTAAAACTAAATCGGAACAATCGCCAACGCTATTAGTTATTACATTTTCTTAACTCTGGTTGTGTTCAAACCGCAAAAAACATCATTTGGCTATCTTGTATATGCGAAATAGTAAATTTAAATCATATTCGAATAATAGATAACAGTAATAGAGAGAGATATAATTATTTTTTTAAAAAACAATTCATAAGAAAAATTTTAAAAATAATTTACAGTAGATCAAATGAACTTCGAAAATTAAATTGGAATCAATTCGGACAATGCTATAATGATTAATCGTTCTATTTTCTTAACCCTGGTTATGTCCAAAACTTAAAAAGGATCATTTGAGTCATCTTGTATAACCTAAATAATAATTTTAAATTATATTTGAATAATAGATAACCGTAATTGAGCGAGAAATGACTATTTTTTTGAAGACAATACAACAAAATATTTTTAAAAATCATTTAGGGTTAATCAAATTATATCTAAAAATTAAATCGGAACAATCGTTAATGCTATTAGTTATTATGTTTTCTTAATTGTGGTTGTGTTCAAACCGTAAAAAACATCATTTGGCTATCTTGTATATGCGAAATAGCAAATGTAAATTATATTCGAATAATAAAAAACAGTAATAAAGTGAGATATAATTATTTTTTTTGAAAAACAATTCATAAGAAAAATTTTAAAAATAATTTACAGTACATCAAATGAACTTCAAAAATTAAATTGGAATCAAATCGGACAATGCTATAATGTTAATCGTTCTATTTTCTTAACCCTGGTTATGTCTAAAACTTAAAAAGGATCATTTGGGTCATCTTGTATAACTAAATATTAATTTTAAAATAAATTTGAATAATAGATAACCGTAATTGAGTAAGATATGACTATTTTTTTTAAACACAATACATCAAAATATTTTTAAAAATCATTTAGGGTTAATCAAATTATATCTAAAAATTAAATTAAAATTAAATCGGAACAATCGCCAACGCTATTAGTTATTACATTTTCTTAACTCTGGTTGTGTTCAAACCGCAAAAAACATCATTTGGCTATCTTGTATATGCGCAATAGTAAATTTAAATCATATTCGAATAATAGATAACAGTAATAGAGAGAAATATAATTATTTTTTTAAAAAACAATTCATAAGAAAAATTTTAAAAATAATTTACAGTAGATCAAATGAACTTCAAAAATTAAATTGGAATCAATTTGGACAATGCTCTAATGATTAATCGTTCTATTTTCTTAACCCTGGTTATGTCCAAAACTTAAAAAGGATCATTTGGGTCATCTTGTATAACTAAATATTAATTTTAAAATAAATTTGAATAATAGATAACCGTAATTGAGTGAGATATGACTATTTTTTTTTAAACACAATACATCAAAATATTTTAAAAAATTACTTAGGGTTAAACAAATTATATCTAAAAATTAAATTGAAATCATATCGGAACAATAGCTATAGGTAATAGTAATTGATTTTCTTCATCCTGGTTAAAATTAAATAGGAACAATCGCCAACGCTATTAGTTATTACATTTTCTTAACTCTGGTTGTGTTCAAACCGTAAAAAACATCATTTTGCTATCCTGTATATGCGAAATAGTAAATTTAAATTATATTCGAATAATAGATAACAGTAATAGAGTGAGATATATTTATTTTTTTAAAAAACAATACATAAGAAAGATTTTAAAAATAATTTACAGTACATCAAATGAACACCAAAGATTAAATTGGAATCAAATCGGACAATGCTATAATGATTAATTGTTCTACTTTCTTAACACTGATCATGTCCAAAACTTAAAAAGGATCATTTGGGTCATCTTGTATAACCTAAATAATAATTTTCAATTATATTTGAATAATAGATAACCGTAATTGAGTGACATATGACTATTTCTTTTAAAGACAATACATCAAAATATTTTTAAAAATCATTTAGGGTTAATCAAATTATATCTAAAAATTAAATTAAAATTAAATCGGAACAATCGCCAAAACTATTAGTTATTACATTTTCTTAACTCTGGTTGTGTTCAAACCGCAAAAAACATCATTTGGCTATCTTGTATATGCGAAATAGTAAATTTAAATCATATTCGAATAATAGATAACAGTAATAGAGAGAGATATAATTATTTTTTTAAAAAACAATTCATAAGAAAAATTTTAAAAATAATTTACAGTAGATCAAATGAACTTCGAAAATTAAATTGGAATCAATTCGGACAATGCTATAATGATTAATCGTTCTATTTTCTTAACCCTGGTTATGTCCAAAACTTAAAAAGGATCATTTGAGTCATCTTGTATAACCTAAATAATAATTTTAAATTATATTTGAATAATAGATAACCGTAATTGAGCGAGAAATGACTATTTTTTTGAAGACAATACAACAAAATATTTTTAAAAATCATTTAGGGTTAATCAAATTATATCTAAAAATTAAATTAAAATTAAATCGGAACAATCGCCAACGCTATTATTACATTTTCTTAACCCTGGTTGTGTTCAATTATGTATTGTATTTTTTTGAAGACAATACAACAAAATATTTTTAAAAATCATTTAGGGTTAATCAAATTATATCTAAAAATTAAATCGGAACAATCGCCAACGCTATTAGTTATTACATTTTCTTAACTCTGGTTGTGTTCAAACCGCAAAAAACATCATTTGGCTATCTTGTATATGCGAAATAGTAAATTTAAATCATATTCGAATAATAGATAACAGTAATAGAGAGAGATATAATTATTTTTTTAAAAAACAATTCATAAGAAAAATTTTAAAAATAATTTACAGTAGATCAAATGAACTTCGAAAATTAAATTGGAATCAATTCGGACAATGCTATAATGATTAATCGTTCTATTTTCTTAACCCTGGTTATGTCCAAAACTTAAAAAGGATCATTTGAGTCATCTAGTATAACCTGAATATTAATTTTAAAATAAATTTGAATAATAGATAACCGTAATTGAGTGAGATATGACTATTTTTTTAAAACATAATACATAAAACTATTTTTAAAAATCATTTAGGGTTAATCAAATTATATCTAAAAATTGAATTAAAATTAAACAGGAACAATCGCCAACGCTCTTAGTTGTTACATTTTCTTAACTCTGGTTGTGTTCAAACCGTAAAAAACATCATTTTGCTATCCTGTATATGCGAAATAGTAAATTTAAATTATATTCGAATAATAGATAACAGTAATAGAGTGAGATATAATTATTTTTTTAAAAAACAATACATAAGAAAAATTTTAAAAATAATTTACAGTACATCAAATGAACACCAAAGATTAAATTGGAATCAAATCGGACAATGCTATAATGATTAATTGTTCTACTTTCTTAACACTGATCATGTCCAAAACTTAAAAAGGATCATTTGGGTCATCTTGTATAACCTAAATAATAATTTTCAATTATATTTGAATAATAGATAACCGTAATTGAGTGACATATGACTATTTCTTTTAAAGACAATACATAAAACTATTTTTAAAAATCATTTAGGGTTAATCAAATTATATCTAAAAATTGAATTAAAATTAAATCGGAACAATCGCCAACGCTATTAGTTATTACATTTTCTTAACTCTGGTTGTGTTCAAACCGCAAAAAACATCATTTGGCTATCTTGTATATGCGAAATAGTAAATTTAAATCATATTCGAATAATAGATAACAGTAATAGAGAGAGATATAATTATTTTTTTAAAAAACAATTCATAAGAAAAATTTTAAAAATAATTTACAGTAGATCAAATGAACTTCGAAAATTAAATTGGAATCAATTCGGACAATGCTATAATGATTAATCGTTCTATTTTCTTAACCCTGGTTATGTCCAAAACTTAAAAAGGATCATTTGAGTCATCTTGTATAACCTAAATAATAATTTTAAATTATATTTGAATAATAGATAACCGTAATTGAGCGAGAAATGACTATTTTTTTGAAGACAAATCAACAAAATATTTTTAAAAATCATTTAGGGTTAATCAAATTATATCTAAAAATTAAATCGGAACAATCGTTAATGCTATTAGTTATTATGTTTTCTTAATTGTGGTTGTGTTCAAACCGTAAAAAACATCATTTGGCTATCTTGTATATGCGAAATAGCAAATGTAAATTATATTCGAATAATAAATAACAGTAATAAAGTGAGATATAATTATTTTTTTTGAAAAACAATTCATAAGAAAAATTTTAAAAATAATTTACAGTACATCAAATGAACTTCAAAAATTAAATTGGAATCAAATCGGACAATGCTATAATGTTAATCGTTCTATTTTCTTAACCCTGGTTATGTCTAAAACTTAAAAAGGATCATTTGGGTCATCTTGTATAACTAAATATTAATTTTAAAATAAATTTGAATAATAGATAACCGTAATTGAGCGAGATATGACTATTTTTTTTAAACACAATACATCAAAATATTTTTAAAAATCATTTAGGGTTAATCAAATTATATCTAAAAATTAAATTAAAATTAAATCGGAACAATCGCCAACGCTATTAGTTATTACATTTTCTTAACTCTGGTTGTGTTCAAACCGCAAAAAACATCATTTGGCTATCTTGTATATGCGCAATAGTAAATTTAAATTATATTCGAATAATAGATAACAGTAATAGAGAGAAATATAATTATTTTTTTTTTAAACAATTCATAAGAAAAATTTTAAAAATAATTTACAGTAGATCAAATGAACTTCAAAAATTAAATTGGAATCAATTTGGACAATGCTATAATGATTAATCGTTCTATTTTCTTAACCCTGGTTATGTCCAAAACTTAAAAAGGATCATTTGGGTCATCTTGTATAACTAAATATTAATTTTAAAATAAATTTGAATAATAGATAACCGTAATTGAGTGAGATATGACTATTTTTTTTTAAACACAATACATGAAAATATTTTAAAAAATTACTTAGGGTTAAACAAATTATATCTAAAAATTAAATTGAAATCATATCGGAACAATAGCTATAGGTAATAGTAATTGATTTTCTTCATCCTGGTTAAAATTAAATAGGAACAATCGCCAACGCTATTAGTTATTACATTTTCTTAACTCTGGTTGTGTTCAAACCGTAAAAAACATCATTTTGCTATCCTGTATATGCGAAATAGTAAATTTAAATTATATTCGAATAATAGATAACAGTAATAGAGTGAGATATATTTATTTTTTTAAAAAACAATACATAAGAAAAATTTTAAAAATAATTTACAGTACATCAAATGAACACCAAAGATTAAATTGGAATCAAATCGGACAATGCTATAATGATTAATTGTTCTACTTTCTTAACACTGATCATGTCCAAAACTTAAAAAGGATCATTTGGGTCATCTTGTATAACCTAAATAATAATTTTCAATTATATTTGAATAATAGATAACCGTAATTGAGTGACATATGACTATTTCTTTTAAAGACAATACATCAAAATATTTTTAAAAATCATTTAGGGTTAATCAAATTATATCTAAAAATTAAATTAAAATTAAATCGGAACAATCGCCAACGCTATTAGTTATTACATTTTCTTAACTCTGGTTGTGTTCAAACCGCAAAAAACATCATTTGGCTATCTTGTATATGCGAAATAGTAAATTTAAATCATATTCGAATAATAGATAACAGTAATAGAGAGAGATATAATTATTTTTTTAAAAAACAATTCATAAGAAAAATTTTAAAAATAATTTACAGTAGATCAAATGAACTTCGAAAATTAAATTGGAATCAATTGGGACAATGCTATAATGATTAATCGTTCTGTTTTTCTTAACCCTGGTTATGTCCAAAACTTAAAAAGGATCATTTGAGTCATCTTGTATAACCTAAATAATAATTTTAAATTATATTTGAATAATAGATAACCGTAATTGAGCGAGAAATGACTATTTTTTTGAAGACAATACAACAAAATATTTTTAAAAATCATTTAGGGTTAATCAAATTATATCTAAAAATTAAATCGGAACAATCGTTAATGCTATTAGTTATTATGTTTTCTTAATTGTGGTTGTGTTCAAACCGTAAAAAACATCATTTGGCTATCTTGTATATTGCGAAATAGCAAATGTAAATTATATTCGAATAATAAATAACAGTAATAAAGTGAGATATAATTATTTTTTTTTGAAAAACAATTCATAAGAAAAATTTTAAAAATAATTTACAGTACATCAAATGAACTTCAAAAATTAAATTGGAATCAAATCGGACAATGCTATAATGATTAATCGTTCTATTTTCTTAACCCTGGTTATGTCTAAAACTTAAAAAGGATCATTTGGGTCATCTTGTATAACTAAATATTAATTTTAAAATAAATTTGAATAATAGATAACCGTAATTGAGTGAGATATGACTATTTTTTTTAAACACAATACATCGAAATATTTTTAAAAATCATTTAGGGTTAATCAAATTATATCTAAAAATTAAATTAAAATTAAATCGGAACAATCGCCAACGCTATTAGTTATTACATTTTCTTAACTCTGGTTGTGTTCAAACCGCAAAAAACATCATTTGGCTATCTTGTATATGCGCAATAGTAAATTTAAATCATATTCGAATAATAGATAACAGTAATAGAGAGAAATATAATTATTTTTTTAAAAAACAATTCATAAGAAAAATTTTAAAAATAATTTACAGTAGATCAAATGAACTTCAAAAATTAAATTGGAATCAATTCGGACAATGCTATAATGATTAATCGTTCTATTTTCTTAACCCTGGTTATGTCCAAAACTTAAAAAGGATCATTTGAGTCATCTTGTATAACCTAAATAATAATTTTAAATTATATTTGAATAATAGATTACCGTAATTGAGTGAGATATGACTATTTTTTTTAAACACAATACATCAAAATATTTTTAAAAATCATTTAGGGTTAATCAAATTATATCTAAAAATTGAATTAAAATTAAATAGGAACAATCGCCAACGCTATTAGTTATTACATTTTCTTAACTCTGGTTGTGTTCAAACCGTAAAAAACATCATTTTGCTATCCTGTATATGCGAAATAGTAAATTTAAATTATATTCGAATAATAGATAACAGTAATAGAGTGAGATATAATTATTTTTTTAAAAAACAATTCATAAGAAAAATTTTAAAAATAATTTACAGTAGATCAAATGAACTTCAAAAATTAAATTGGAATCAATTCGGACAATGCTATAATGATTAATCGTTCTATTTTCTTAACCCTGGTTATGTCCAAAACTTAAAAAGGATCATTTGAGTCATCTTGTATGACTAAATATTAATTTTAAAATAAATTTGAATTATAGATAACCGTAATTGAGTGAGATATGACTATTTTTTTTTAAACACAATACATCAAAATATTTTAAAATATTTCTTAGGGTTAAACAAATTATATCTAAAAATTAAATTGAAATCATATCGGAACAATAGCTATAGGTAAAAGTAATCGATTTTCTTTATCCTGGTTATGTCCAAAACATAAAAAGGATCATTTGAGTCATCTTGTATAAACTAAATAATAATTTTAAATTATATTTGAATAATAGATAACCGTAATTGAGCGAGAAATGACTATTTTTTTGAACACAATACAACAAAATATTTTTAAAAATCATTTAGGGTTAATCAAATTATATCTAAAAATTAAATCGGAACAATCGCCAACGCTATTAGTTATTACATTTTCTTAACTCTGGTTGTGTTCAAACCGCAAAAAACATCATTTCGCTATCTTGTATATGCGAAATAGTAAATTTAAATCATATTCGAATAATAGATAACAGTAATAGAGAGAGATATAATTATTTTTTTAAAAAACAATTCATAAGAAAAATTTTTAAAATAATTTACAGTAGATCAAATGAACTTCAAAAATTAAATTGGAATCAATTCGGACAATGCTATAATGATTAATCGTTCTATTTTCTTAACCCTGGTTATGTCCAAAACTTAAAAAGGATCATTTGAGTCATCTTGTATAACCTAAATAATAATTTTAAATTATATTTGAATAATAGATAACCGTAATTAAGTGAGATATGACTATTTTTTTTAAACACAATACATCAAAATATTTTTAAAAATCATTTAGGGTTAATCAAATTATATCTAAAAATTAAATTAAAATTAAATCGGAACAATCGCCAACGCTATTAGTTATTACATTTTCTTAACTCTGGTTGTGTTCAAACCGCAAAAAACATCATTTGGCTATCTTGTATATGCGAAATAGTAAATTTAAATTATATTCGAATAATAGATAACAGTAATAGAGAGAGATATAATTATTTTTTTAAAAAACAATTCATAAGAAAAATTTTAAAAATAATTTACAGTAGATCAAATGAACTTCAAAAATTAAATTGGAATCAATTCGGACAATGCTATAATGATTAATCGTTCTATTTTCTTAACCCTGGTTATGTCCAAAACTTAAAAAGGATCATTTGAGTCATCTTGTATAACCTAAATAATAATTTTAAATTATATTTGAATAATAGATAACCGTAATTCAGCGAGATATGACTATTTTTTTGAACACAATACAACAAAATATTTTAAAAAATCATTTAGAGTTAATCAAATTATATCTAAAAATTAAATCGGAACAATCGTTAATGCTATTAGTTATTATGTTTTCTTAAATGTGGTTGTGTTCAAACCGTAAAAAACATCATTTGGCTATCTTGTATATGCGAAATAGCAAATGTAAATTGTATTCGAATAATAAATAACAGTAATAAAGTGAGATATAATTATTTTTTTTTAAAAACAATTCATAAGAAAAATTTTAAAAATAATTTACAGTACATCAAATGAACTTCAAAAATTAAATTGGAATCAAATCGGACAATGCTATAATGATTAATCGTTCTATTTTCTTAACCCTGGTTATGTCCAAAACTTAAAAAGGATCATTTGGGTCATCTTGTATAACTAAATATTAATTTTAAAATAAATTTGAATAATAGATTACCGTAATTGAGTGAGATATGACTATTTTTTTTTAAACACAATACATCAAAATATTTTTAAAAATCATTTAGGGTTAATCAAATTATATCTAAAAATTAAATTAAAATTAAATCGGAACAATCGCCAACGCTATTAGTTATTACATTTTCTTAACTCTGGTTGTGTTCAAACCGCAAAAAACATCATTTGGCTATCTTGTATATGCGCAATAGTAAATTTAAATCATATTCGAATAATAGATAACAGTAATAGAGAGAAATATAATTATTTTTTTTAAAAAACAATTCATAAGAAAAATTTTAAAAATAATTTACAGTAGATCAAATGAACTTCAAAAATTAAATTGGAATCAATTCGGACAATGTTATAATGATTAATCGTTCTATTTTTTTAACCCTGGTTATGTCCAAAACTTAAAAAGGATCATTTGGGTCATCTTGTATAACTAAATATTAATTTTAAAATAAATTTGAATAATAGATAACCGTAATTGAGTGAGAGAGATATGACTATTTTTTTTTAAACACAATACATCAAAATATTTTAAAAAATTACTTAGGGTTAAACAAATTATATCTAAAAATTAAATTGAAATCATATCGGAACAATAGCTATAGGTAATAGTAATTGATTTTCTTTATCCTGGTTAAAATTAAATAGGAACAATCGCCAACGCTATTAGTTATTACATTTTCTTAACTCTGGTTGTGTTCAAACCGTAAAAAACATCATTTTGCTATCCTGTATATGCGAAATAGTAAATTTAAATTATATTCGAATAATAGATAACAGTAATAGAGTGAGATATAATGATTTTTTTAAAAAACAATACATAAGAAAAATTTTAAAAATAATTTACAGTACATCAAATGAACAACAAAGATTAAATTGGAATCAAATCGGACAATGCTATAATGATTAATTGTTCTACTTTCTTAACACTGATCATGTCCAAAACTTAAAAAGGATCATTTGGGTCATCTTGTATAACCTAAATAATAATTTTCAATTATATTTGAATAATAGATAACCGTAATTGAGTGACATATGACTATTTCATTTAAAGACAATACATCAAAATATTTTTAAAAATCATTTAGGGTTAATCAAATTATATCTAAAAATTAAATTAAAACTAAATCGGAACAATCGCCAACGCTATTAGTTATTACATTTTCTTAACTCTGGTTGTGTTCAAACCGCAAAAAACATCATTTGGCTATCTTGTATATGCGAAATAGTAAATTTAAATCATATTCGAATAATAGATAACAGTAATAGAGAGAGATATAATTATTTTTTTAAAAAACAATTCGTAAGAAAAATTTTAAAAATAATTTACAGTAGATCAAATGAACTTCGAAAATTAAATTGGAATCAATTTGGACAATGCTATAATGATTAATTGTTCTATTTTCTTAACCCTGGTTCATCTTGTATAACCTAAATATTAATTTTAAAATAAATTTGAATAATAGATAACCGTAATTGAGTGAGATATGACTATTTTTTTAAACACAATACATCAAAATATTTTTAAAAATCATTTAGGGTTAATCAAATTATATCTAAAAATTAAATCGGAACAATCTAAACTTAAAAAGGATCATTTGGGTCATCTTGTATAACCTAAATATTAATTTTAAAATAAATTTGAGTAATAGATAACCGTAATTGAGTGAGATATGACTATTTTTTTTAAACACAATACAACAAAATATTTTAAAAAATCATTTAGGGTTAATCAAATTATATCTAAAAATTAAATCGGAACAATCGTTAATGCTATTAGTTATTATGTTTTCTTAAATGTGGTTGTGTTCAAACCGTAAAAAACATCATTTGGCTATCTTGTATATGCGAAATAGCAAATGTAAATTGTATTCGAATAATAAATAACAGTAATAAAGTGAGATATAATTATTTTTTTTTAAAAACAATTCATAAGAAAAATTTTAAAAATAATTTACAGTACATCAAATGAACTTCAAAAATTAAATTGGAAACAAATCGGACAATGCTATAATGATTAATCGTTCTATTTTCTTAACCCTGGTTATGTCCAAAACTTAAAAAGGATCATTTGGGTCATCTTGTATAACTAAATATTAATTTTAAAATAAATTTGAATAATAGATTACCGTAATTGAGTGAGATATGACTATTTTTTTTTAAACACAATACATCAAAATATTTTTAAAAATCATTTAGGGTTAATCAAATTATATCTAAAAATTAAATTAAAATTAAATCGGAACAATCGCCAACGCTATTAGTTATTACATTTTCTTAACTCTGGTTGTGTTCAAACCGCAAAAAACATCATTTGGCTATCTTGTATATGCGCAATAGTAAATTTAAATCATATTCGAATAATAGATAACAGTAATAGAGAGAAATATAATTATTTTTTTTAAAAAACAATTCATAAGAAAAATTTTAAAAATAATTTACAGTAGATCAAATGAACTTCAAAAATTAAATTGGAATCAATTCGGACAATGTTATAATGATTAATCGTTCTATTTTTTTAACCCTGGTTATGTCCAAAACTTAAAAAGGATCATTTGGGTCATCTTGTATAACTAAATATTAATTTTAAAATAAATTTGAATAATAGATAACCGTAATTGAGTGAGAGAGATATGACTATTTTTTTTTAAACACAATACATCAAAATATTTTAAAAAATTACTTAGGGTTAAACAAATTATATCTAAAAATTAAATTGAAATCATATCGGAACAATAGCTATAGGTAATAGTAATTGATTTTCTTTATCCTGGTTAAAATTAAATAGGAACAATCGCCAACGCTATTAGTTATTACATTTTCTTAACTCTGGTTGTGTTCAAACCGTAAAAAACATCATTTTGCTATCCTGTATATGCGAAATAGTAAATTTAAATTATATTCGAATAATAGATAACAGTAATAGAGTGAGATATAATTATTTTTTTAAAAAACAATACATAAGAAAAATTTTAAAAATAATTTACAGTACATCAAATGAACAACAAAGATTAAATTGGAATCAAATCGGACAATGCTATAATGATTAATTGTTCTACTTTCTTAACACTGACCATGTCCAAAACTTAAAAAGGATCATTTGGGTCATCTTGTATAACCTAAATAATAATTTTCAATTATATTTGAATAATAGATAACCGTAATTGAGTGACATATGACTATTTCATTTAAAGACAATACATCAAAATATTTTTAAAAATCATTTAGGGTTAATCAAATTATATCTAAAAATTAAATTAAAACTAAATCGGAACAATCGCCAACGCTATTAGTTATTACATTTTCTTAACTCTGGTTGTGTTCAAACCGCAAAAAACATCATTTGGCTATCTTGTATATGCGAAATAGTAAATTTAAATTATATTCGAATAATAGATAACAGTAATAGAGTGAGATATAATTATTTTTTTAAAAAACAATACATAAGAAAAATTTTAAAAATAATTTACAGTACATCAAATGAACACCAAAGATCAAATTGGAATCAAATCGGACAATGCTACAATGATTAATTGTTCTACTTTCTTAACCCTGATTATGTCCAAAACTTAAAAAGGATCATTTGGGTCATCTTGTATAACTAAATATTAATTTTAAAATGAATTTGAATAATAGATAACCCTAATTAAGTGAGATATGACTATTTTTTTTTAAACACAATACACCAAATTTTTTAAAAATTTATTTAGGGTTAAACAAATTATATCTAAAAATTAAATTGAAATCATATCGGAACAATAGCTATAGGTAAAAGTAATCGATTTTCTTTATCCTGGTTATGTCCAAAACATAAAAAGGATCATTTGAGTCATCTTGTATAAACTAAATAATAATTTTAAATTATATTTGAATAATAAATAACCGTAATTGAGCGAGAAATGACTATTTTTTTGAACACAATACAACAAAATATTTTTAAAGATCATTTAGGGTTAATCAAATTATATCTAAAAATTAAATCGGAACAATCGTTAATGCTATTAGTTATTATGTTTTCTTAATTGTGGTTGTGTTCAAACCGTAAAAAACATCATTTGGCTATCTTGTATATGCGAAATAGCAAATGTAAATTATATTCGAATAATAAATAACAGTAATAAAGTGAGATATATTTATTTTTTTGAAAAACAATTCATAAGAAAAATTTTAAAAACAATTTACAGTACATCAAATGAACTTCAAAAATTAAATTGGAATCAAATCGGACAATGCTATAATGATTAATCGTTCTATTTTCTTAACCCTGGTTATGTCCAAAACTTAAAAAGGATCATTTGGGTCATCTTGTATAACTAAATATTAATTTTAAAATAAATTTGAATAATAGATAACCGTAATTGAGTGAGATATGACTATTTTTTTTTAAACACAATACATCAAAATATTTTAAAAAATTACTTAGGGTTAAACAAATTATATCTAAAAATTAAATTGAAATCATATCGGAACAATAGCTATAGGTAATAGTAATTGATTTTCTTTATCCTGGTTAAAATTAAATAGGAACAATCGCCAACGCTATTAGTTATTACATTTTCTTAACTCTGGTTGTGTTCAAACCGTAAAAAACATCATTTTGCTATCCTGTATATGCGAAATAGTAAATTTAAATTATATTCGAATAATAGATAACAGTAATAGAGTGAGATATAATTATTTTTTTAAAAAACAATACATAAGAAAAATTTTAAAAATAATTTACAGTACATCAAATGAACACCAAAGATTAAATTGGAATCAAATCGGACAATGCTATAATGATTAATTGTTCTACTTTCTTAACACTGATCATGTCCAAAACTTAAAAAGGATCATTTGGGTCATCTTGTATAACCTAAATAATAATTTTCAATTATATTTGAATAATAGATAACCGTAATTGAGTGACATATGACTATTTCTTTTAAATACAATACATCAAAATATTTTTAAAAATCATTTAGGATTAATCAAATTATATCTAAAAATTAAATTAAAATTAAATCGGAACAGTCGCCAACGCTATTAGTTATTACATTTTCTTAACTCTGGTTGTGTTCAAACCGCAAAAAACATCATTTGGCTATCTTGTATATGCGAAATAGTAAATTTAAATCATATTCGAATAATAGATAACAGTAATAGAGAGAGATATAATTATTTTTTTAAAAAACAATTCATAAAAAAATTTTAAAAATAATTTACAGTAGATCAAATGAACTTCGAAAATTAAATTGGAATCAATTCGGACAATGCTATAATGATTAATCGTTCTATTTTCTTAACCCTGGTTATGTCCAAAACTTAAAAAGGATCATTTGAGTCATCTTGTATAACCTAAATAATAATTTTAAATTATATTTGAATAATAGATAACCGTAATTGAGTGAGATATGACTATTTTTTTTAAAACATAATACATAAAACTATTTTTAAAAATCATTTAGGGTTAATCAAATTATATCTAAAAATTGATTTAAAATTAAATAGGAACAATCGCCAACGCTATTAGTTATTACATTTTCTTAACCCTGGTTGTGTTCAAACCGTAAAAAACATCATTTTGCTATCCTGTATATGCGAAATAGTAAATTTAAATTATATTCGAATAATAGATTACAGTAATAGAGTGAGATATAATTATTTTTTTAAAAAACAATACATAAGAAAAATTTTAAAAATAATTTACAGTACATCAAATGAACACCAAAGATCAAATTGGAATCAAATCGGACAATGCTACAATGATTAATTGTTCTACTTTCTTAACCCTGATTATGTCCAAAACTTAAAAAGGATCATTTGGGTCATCTTGTATAACTAAATATTAATTTTAAAATAAATTTGAATAATAGATAACCCTAATTGAGTGAGATATGACTATTTTTTTTTAAACACAATACACCAAATTTTTTAAAAATTTACTTAGGGTTAAACAAATTATATCTAAAAATTAAATTGAAATCATATCGGAACAATAGCTATAGGTAATAGTAATTGATTTTCTTTATTCTGGTTATATCCAAAACATAAAAAGGATCATTTGAGTCATCTTGTATAAACTAAATAATAATTTTAAATTATATTTGAATAATAGATAACCGTAATTGAGTGAGATATGACTATTTTTTTAAACACAATACAACAAAATATTTTTAAAAATCATTTAGGGTTAATCAAATTATATCTAAAAATTAAATCGGAACAATCGTTAATGCTATTAGTTATTATGTATTCTTAATTGTGGTTGTGTTCAAACCATAAAAAACATCATTTGGCTATCTTGTATATGAAGAAAAATTTTAAAAATAATTTACAGTAGATCAAATGAACTTCAAAAATTAAATTGGAATCAATTCGGACAATGCTATAATGATTAATCGTTCTATTTTCTTAACCCTGGTTATGTCCAAAACTTAAAAAGGATCATTTGAGTCATCTTGTATAACCTAAATAATAATTTTAAATTATATTTGAATAATAGATAACCGTAATTGAGTAAGATATGACTATTTTTTTAAAACATAATACATAAAACTATTTTTAAAAATCATTTAGGGTTAATCAAATTATATCTAAAAATTGATTTAAAATTAAATAGGAACAATCGCCAACGCTATTAGTTATTACATTTTCTTAACCCTGGTAGTGTTCAACCGTAAAAAACATCATTTTGCTATCCTGTATATGCGAAATAGTAAATTTAAATTATATTCGAATAATAGATAACAGTAATAGAGTGAGATATAATTATTTTTTTAAAAAACAATACATAAGAAAAATTTTAAAAATAATTTACAGTACATCAAATGAACACCAAAGATTAAATTGGAATCAAATCGGACAATGCTATAATGATTAATTGTTCTACTTTCTTAACCCTGATTATGTCCAAAACTTAATAAGGATCATTTGGGTCATCTTGTATAACTAAATATTAATTTTTAAAATAAATTTGAATTATAGATAACCGTAATTGAGTGAGATATGACTATTTTTTTTTAAACACAATACATCAAAATATTTTAAAAAATTACTTAGGGTTAAACAAATTATATCTAAAAATTAAATTGAAATCATATCGGAACAATAGCTATAGGTAAAAGTAATCGATTTTCTTTATCCTGGTTATGTCCAAAACATAAAAAGGATCATTTGAGTCATCTTGTATAAACTAAATAATAATTTTAAATTATATTTGAATAATAGATAACCGTAATTGAGCGAGAAATGACTATTTTTTTGAACACAATACAACAAAATATTTTTAAAAATCATTTAGGGTTAATCAAATTATATCTAAAAATTAAATCGAAACAATCGTTAATGCTATTAGTTATTATGTTTTCTTAATTGTGGTTGTGTTCAAACCGTAAAAAACATCATTTGGCTATCTTGTATATGCGAAATAGCAAATGTAAATTATATTCGAATAATAAATAACAGTAATAAAGTGAGATATAATTATTTTTTTTGAAAAACAATTCATAAGAAAAATTTTAAAAATAATTTACAGTACATCAAATGAACTTCAAAAATTAAATTGGAATCAAATCGGACAATGCTATAATGTTAATCGTTCTATTTTCTTAACCCTGGTTATGTCTAAAACTTAAAAAGGATCATTTGGGTCATCTTGTATAACTAAATAATAATTTTCAATTATATTTGAATAATAGATAACCGTAATTGAGTGACATATGACTATTTCTTTTAAAGACAATACATCAAAATATTTTTAAAAATCATTTAGGCTTAATCAAATTATATCTAAAAATTAAATTAAAATTAAATCGGAACAATCGCCAACGCTATTAGTTATTACATTTTCTTAACTCTGGTTGTGTTCAAACCGCAAAAAACATCATTTGGCTATCTTGTATATGCGAAATAGTAAATTTAAATCATATTCGAATAATAGATAACAGTAATAGAGTGAGATATATTTATTTTTTTAAAAAACAATACATAAGAAAAATTTTAAAAATAATTTACAGTACATCAAATGAACACCAAAGATTAAATTGGAATCAAATGGGACAATGCTATAATGATTAATTGTTCTACTTTCTTAACACTGATCATACCCAAAACTTAAAAAGGATCATTTGGGTCATCTTGTATAACCTAAATAATAATTTTCAATTATATTTGAATAATAGATAACCGTAATTGAGTGACATATGACTATTTCTTTTAAAGATCAAAAAAAATTTTTAAAAATCAAAATATTTTTAAAAATCATTTAGGGTTAATCAAATTATATCTAAAAATTAAATTAAAATTAAATCGGAACAATCGCCAACGCTATTAGTTATTACATTTTCTTAACTCTGGTTGTGTTCAAACCGCAAAAAACATCATTTGGCTATCTTGTATATGCGAAATAGTAAATTTAAATCATATTCGAATAATAGATAACAGTAATAGAGAGAGATATAATTATTTTTTTAAAAAACAATTCATAAAAAAAATTTTAAAAATAATTTACAGTAGATCAAATGAACTTCGAAAATTAAATTGGAATCAATTCGGACAATGCTTTAATGATTAATCGTTCTATTTTCTTAACCCTGGTTATGTCCAAAACTTAAAAAGGATCATTTGAGTCATCTAGTATAACCTAAATATTAATTTTAAAATAAATTTGAATAATAGATAACCGTAATTGAGTGAGATATGACTATTTTTTTAAAACATAATACATAAAACTATTTTTAAAAATCATTTAGGGTTAATCAAATTATATCTAAAAATTGAATTAAAATTAATAGGAACAATCGCCAACGCTCTTAGTTATTACATTTTCTTAACTCTGGTTGTGTTCAAACCGTAAAAAACATCATTTTGCTATCCTGTATATGCGAAATAGTAAATTTAAATTATATTCGAATAATAGATAACAGTAATATAGTGAGATATAATTATTTTTTTAAAAAACAATACATAAGAAAAATTTTAAAAATAATTTACAGTACATCAAATGAACACCAAAGATTAAATTGAAATCAAATCAGACAATGCTATAATGATTAATTGTTCTACTTTCTTAACACTGATCATGTCCAAAACTTAAAAAGGATCATTTGGGTCATCTTGTATAACCTAAATAATAATTTTCAATTATATTTGAATAATAGATAACCGTAATTGAGTGACATATGACTATTTCTTTTAAAGACAATACATCAAAATATTTTTAAAAATCATTTAGGGTTAATCAAATTATATCTAAAAATTAAATTAAAACTAAATCGGAACAATCGCCAACGCTATTAGTTATTACATTTTCTTAACTCTGGTTGTGTTCAAACCGCAAAAAACATCATTTGGCTATCTTGTATATGCGAAATAGTAAATTTAAATCATATTCGAATAATAGATAACAGTAATAGAGAGAGATATAATTATTTTTTTAAAGAACAATTCATAAGAAAAATTTTAAAAATAATTTACAGTAGATCAAATGAACTTCGAAAATTAAATTGGAATCAATTCGGACAATGCTATAATGATTAATCGTTCTATTTTCTTAACCCTGGTTATGTCCAAAACTTAAAAAGGATCATTTGAGTCATCTTGTATAACCTAAATAATAATTTTAAATTATATTTGAATAATAGATAACCGTAATTGAGTGAGATATGACTATTTTTTTTAAACACAATACATCAAAATATTTTTAAAAATCATTTAGGGTTAATCAAATTATATCTAAAAATTAAATCGGAACAATCGTTAATGCTATTAGTTATTATGTTTTCTTAATTGTGGTTGTGTTCAAACCGTAAAAAACATCATTTGGCTATCTTGTATAAGCGAAATAGCAAATGTAAATTATATTCGAATAATAAATAACAGTAATAAAGTGAGATATAATTATTTTTTTTGAAAAACAATTCATAAGAAAAATTTTAAAAATAATTTACAGTACATCAAATGAACTTCAAAAATTAAATTGGAATCAAATCGGACAATGCTATAATGTTAATCGTTCTATTTTCTTAACCCTGGTTATGTCTAAAACTTAAAAAGGATCATTTGGGTCATCTTGTATAACTAAATATTAATTTTAAAATAAATTTGAATAATAGATAACCGTAATTGAGTGAGATATGACTATTTTTTTTAAACACAATACATCAAAATATTTTTAAAAATCATTTAGGGTTAATCAAATTATATCTAAAAATTAAATTAAAATTAAATCGGAACAATCGCCAACGCTATTAGTTATTACATTTTCTTAACTCTGGTTCTGTTCAAACCGCAAAAAACATCATTTGGCTATCTTGTATATGCGCAATAGTAAATTTAAATCATATTCGAATAATAGATAACAGTAATAGAGAGAAATATAATTATTTTTTTAAAAAACAATTCATAAGAAAAATTTTAAAAATAATTTACAGTAGATCAAATGAACTTCAAAAATTAAATTGGAATCAATTCGGACAATGCTATAATGATTAATCGTTCTATTTTCTTAACCCTGGTTATGTCCAAAACCTAAAAAGGATCATTTGGGTCATCTTGTATAACTAAATATTAATTTTAAAATAAATTTGAATAATAGATAACCGTAATTGAGTGAGATATGACTATTTTTTTTTAAACACAATACATCAAAATATTTTAAAAAATTACTTAGAGTTAAACAAATTATATCTAAAAATTAAATTGAAATCATATCGGAACAATAGCTATAGGTAATAGTAATTGATTTTCTTCATCCTGGTTAAAATTAAATAGGAACAATCGCCAACGCTATTAGTTATTACATTTTCTTAACTCTGGTTGTGTTCAAACCGTAAAAAACATCATTTTGCTATCCTGTATATGCGAAATAGTAAATTTAAATTATATTTGAATAATAGATAACAGTAATAGAGTGAGATATATTTATTTTTTTAAAAAACAATACATAAGAAAAATTTTAAAAATAATTTACAGTATATCAAATGAACACCAAAGATTAAATTGGAATCAAATGGGACAATGCTATAATGATTAATTGTTCTACTTTCTTAACACTGATCATGCCCAAAACTTAAAAAGGATCATTTGGGTCATCTTGTATAACCTAAATAATAATTTTCAATTATATTTGAATAATAGATAACCGTAATTGAGTGACATATGACTATTTCTTTTAAAGATCAAAAAAAATTTTTAAAAATCAAAATATTTTTAAAAATCATTTAGGGTTAATCAAATTATATCTAAAAATTAAATTAAAATTAAATCGGAACAATCGCCAACGCTATTAGTTATTACATTTTCTTAACTCTGGTTGTGTTCAAACCGCAAAAAACATCATTTGGCTATCTTGTATATGCGAAATAGTAAATTTAAATCATATTCGAATAATAGATAACAGTAATAGAGGGAGATATAATTATTTTTTTAAAAAACAATTCATAAGAAAAATTTTAAAAATAATTTACAGTAGATCAAATGAACTTCGAAAATTAAATTGGAATCAATTCGGACAATGCTATAATGATTAATCGTTCTATTTTCTTAACCCTGGTTATGTCCAAAACTTAAAAAGGATCATTTGAGTCATCTAGTATAACCTAAATATTAATTTTAAAATAAATTTGAATAATAGATAACCGTAATTGAGTGAGATATGACTATTTTTTTAAAACATAATACATAAAACTATTTTTAAAAATCATTTAGGGTTAATCAAATTATATCTAAAAATTGAATTAAAATTAAATAGGAACAATCGCCAACGCTCTTAGTTATTACATTTTCTTAACTCTGGTTGTGTTCAAACCGTAAAAAACATCATTTTGCTATCCTGTATATGCGAAATAGTAAATTTAAATTATATTCGAATAATAGATAACAGTAATAGAGTGAGATATAATTATTTTTTTAAAAAACAATACATAAGAAAAATTTTAAAAATAATTTACAGTACATCAAATGAACACCAAAGATTAAATTGAAATCAAATCAGACAATGCTATAATGATTAATTGTTCTACTTTCTTAACACTGATCATGTCCAAAACTTAAAAAGGATCATTTGGGTCATCTTGTATAACCTAAATAATAATTTTCAATTATATTTGAATAATAGATAACCGTAATTGAGTGACATATGACTATTTCTTTTAAAGACAATACATCAAAATATTTTTAAAAATCATTTAGGGTTAATCAAATTATATCTAAAAATTAAATTAAAACTAAATCGGAACAATCGCCAACGCTATTAGTTATTACATTTTCTTAACTCTAGTTGTGTTCAAACCGCAAAAAACATCATTTGGCTATCTTGTATATGCGAAATAGTAAATTTAAATCATATTCGAATAATAGATAACAGTAATAGAGAGAGATATAATTATTTTTTTAAAAAACAATTCATAAGAAAAATTTTAAAAATAATTTACAGTAGATCAAATGAACTTCGAAAATTAAATTGGAATCAATTCGGACAATGCTATAATGATTAATCGTTCTATTTTCTTAACCCTGGTTATGTCCAAAACTTAAAAAGGATCATTTGAGTCATCTTGTATAACCTAAATAATAATTTTAAATTATATTTGAATAATAGATAACCGTAATTGAGCGAGAAATGACTATTTTTTTGAACACAATACAACAAAATATTTTTAAAAATCATTTAGGGTTAATCAAATTATATCTAAAAATTAAATCGGAACAATCGTTAATGCTATTAGTTATTATGTTTTCTTAATTGTGGTTGTGTTCAAACCGTAAAAAACATCATTTGGCTATCTTGTATATGCGAAATAGCAAATGTAAATTATATTCGAATAATAAATAACAGTAATAAAGTGAGATATAATTATTTTTTTTGAAAAACAATTCATAAGAAAAATTTTAAAAATAATTTACAGTACATCAAATGAACTTCAAAAATTAAATTGGAATCAAATTGGACAATGCTATAATGTTAATCGTTCTATTTTCTTAACCCTGGTTATGTCTAAAACTTAAAAAGGATCATTTGGGTCATCTTGTATAACTAAATATTAATTTTAAAATAAATTTGAATAATAGATAACCGTAATTGAGTGAGATATGACTATTTTTTTTTAAACACAATACATCAAAATATTTTTAAAAATCATTTAGGGTTAATCAAATTATATCTAAAAATTAAATTAAAATTAAATCGGATTAATCGCCAACGCTATTATTACATTTTCTTAACCCTGGTTGTGTTCAAACCGTAAAAAACATCATTTTGCTATCCTGTATATGCGAAATAGTAAATTTAAAGTATATTCGAATAATAGATGACAGTAATAGAGTGAGATATAATTATTTTTTTAAAGAACAATACATAAGAAAAATTTTAAAAATAATTTACAGTACATCAAATGAACACCAAAGATTAAATTGGAATCAAATCGGACAATGCTATAATGATTAATTGTTCTACTTTCTTAACCCTGATTATGTCCAAAACTTAAAAAGGATCATTTGAGATATAATTATTTTTTTGAAAAACAATTCATAAGAAAAATTTTAAAAATAATTTACAGTACATCAAATGAACTTCAAAAATTAAATTGGAATCAAATCGGACAATGCTATAATGATTAATTGTTGTATTTTCTTAACCCTGGTTATGTCCAAAACTTAAAAAGGATCATTTGAGTCATCTTGTATAACCTAAGTAATTGAGTGAGATATGACTATTTTTTTAAAACACAATACATTAAAAAATTTAAAATAATTATTTAGGGTAAAACAAATTATATCTAAAAATTAAATTAAAATCATATCGGAACAATAGCTATAGGTAATAGTAATCGATTTTCTTTATCCTGGTTATGTCCAAAACATAAAAAGGATCATTTGAGTCATCTTGTATAACCTAAATAATAATTTTAAATTATATTTGAATAATAGATAACCGTAATTGAGTGAGATATGACTATTTTTTTTTAAACACAATACATCAAAATATTTTTAAAAATCATTTAGGGTTAATCAAATTATATCTAAAAATTAAATTAAAACTAAATCGGAACAATCGCCAACGCTATTAGTTATTACATTTTCTTAACTCTGGTTGTGTTCAAACCGCAAAAAACATCATTTGGCTATCTTGTATATGCGAAATAGTAAATTTAAATCATATTCGAATAATAGATAACAGTAATAGAGAGAGATATAATTATTTTTTTAAAAAACAATTCATAAGAAAAATTTTAAAAATAATTTACAGTAGATCAAATGAACTTCGAAAATTAAGATGGAATCAAATCGGACAATGCTATAATGATTAATTGTTCTACTTTCTTAACACTGATCATGTCCAAAACTTAAAAAGGATCATTTGGGTCATCTTGTATAACCTAAATAATAATTTTCAATTATATTTGAATAATAGATAACCGTAATTGAGTGACATATGACTATTTCTTTTAAAGACAATACATCAAAATATTTTTAAAAATCATTTAGGGTTAATCAAATTATATTTAAAAATTAAATTAAAACTAAATCGGAACAATCGCCAACGCTATTAGTTATTACATTTTCTTAACTCTGGTTGTGTTCAAACCGCAAAAAACATCATTTGGCTATCTTGTATATGCGAAATAGTAAATTTAAATCATATTCGAAAAATAGATAACAGTAATAGAGAGAGATATAATTATTTTTTTAAAAAACAATTCATAAGAAAAATTTTAAAAATAATTTACAGTAGATCAAATGAACTTCGAAAATTAAATTGGAATCAATTCGGACAATGCTATAATGATTAATCGTTCTATTTTCTTAACCCTGGTTATGTCCAAAACTTAAAAAGGATCATTTGAGTCATCTTGTATAACCTAAATAATAATTTTAAATTATATTTGAATAATAGATAACCGTAATTGAGCGAGAAATGACTATTTTTTTGAAGACAATACAACAAAATATTTTTAAAAATCATTTAGGGTTAATCAAATTATATCTAAAAATTAAATCGGAACAATCGTTAATGCTATTAGTTATTATGTTTTCTTAATTGTGGTTGTGTTCAAACCGTAAAAAACATCATTTGGCTATCTTGTATATGCGAAATAGCAAATGTAAATTATATTCGAATAATAAAAAACAGTAATAAAGTGAGATATAATTATTTTTTTTGAAAAACAATTCATAAGAAAAATTTTAAAAATAATTTACAGTACATCAAATGAACTTCAAAAATTAAATTGGAATCAAATCGGACAATGCTATAATGTTAATCGTTCTATTTTCTTAACCCTGGTTATGTCTAAAACTTAAAAAGGATCATTTGGGTCATCTTGTATAACTAAATATTAATTTTAAAATAAATTTGAATAATAGATAACCGTAATTGAGTAAGATATGACTATTTTTTTTAAACACAATACATCAAAATATTTTTAAAAATCATTTAGGGTTAATCAAATTATATCTAAAAATTAAATTAAAATTAAATCGGAACAATCGCCAACGCTATTAGTTATTACATTTTCTTAACTCTGGTTGTGTTCAAACCGCAAAAAACATCATTTGGCTATCTTGTATATGCGCAATAGTAAATTTAAATCATATTCGAATAATAGATAACAGTAATAGAGAGAAATATAATTATTTTTTTAAAAAACAATTCATAAGAAAAATTTTAAAAATAATTTACAGTAGATCAAATGAACTTCAAAAATTAAATTGGAATCAATTTGGACAATGCTCTAATGATTAATCGTTCTATTTTCTTAACCCTGGTTATGTCCAAAACTTAAAAAGGATCATTTGGGTCATCTTGTATAACTAAATATTAATTTTAAAATAAATTTGAATAATAGATAACCGTAATTGAGTGAGATATGACTATTTTTTTTTAAACACAATACATCAAAATATTTTAAAAAATTACTTAGGGTTAAACAAATTATATCTAAAAATTAAATTGAAATCATATCGGAACAATAGCTATAGGTAATAGTAATTGATTTTCTTCATCCTGGTTAAAATTAAATAGGAACAATCGCCAACGCTATTAGTTATTACATTTTCTTAACTCTGGTTGTGTTCAAACCGTAAAAAACATCATTTTGCTATCCTGTATATGCGAAATAGTAAATTTAAATTATATTCGAATAATAGATAACAGTAATAGAGTGAGATATATTTATTTTTTTAAAAAACAATACATAAGAAAGATTTTAAAAATAATTTACAGTACATCAAATGAACACCAAAGATTAAATTGGAATCAAATCGGACAATGCTATAATGATTAATTGTTCTACTTTCTTAACACTGATCATGTCCAAAACTTAAAAAGGATCATTTGGGTCATCTTGTATAACCTAAATAATAATTTTCAATTATATTTGAATAATAGATAACCGTAATTGAGTGACATATGACTATTTCTTTTAAAGACAATACATCAAAATATTTTTAAAAATCATTTAGGGTTAATCAAATTATATCTAAAAATTAAATTAAAATTAAATCGGAACAATCGCCAACGCTATTAGTTATTACATTTTCTTAACTCTGGTTGTGTTCAAACCGCAAAAAACATCATTTGGCTATCTTGTATATGCGAAATAGTAAATTTAAATCATATTCGAATAATAGATAACAGTAATAGAGAGAGATATAATTATTTTTTTAAAAAACAATTCATAAGAAAAATTTTAAAAATAATTTACAGTAGATCAAATGAACTTCGAAAATTAAATTGGAATCAATTCGGACAATGCTATAATGATTAATCGTTCTATTTTCTTAACCCTGGTTATGTCCAAAACTTAAAAAGGATCATTTGAGTCATCTTGTATAACCTAAATAATAATTTTAAATTATATTTGAATAATAGATAACCGTAATTGAGCGAGAAATGACTATTTTTTTGAAGACAATACAACAAAATATTTTTAAAAATCATTTAGGGTTAATCAAATTATATCTAAAAATTAAATTAAAATTAAATCGGAACAATCGCCAACGCTATTATTACATTTTCTTAACCCTGGTTGTGTTCAAACCGCAAAAAACATCATTTGGCTATCTTGTATATGCGCAATAGTAAATTTAAATCATATTCGAATAATAGATGACAGTAATAGAGAGAAATATAATTATTTTTTTAAAAAACAATTCATAAGAAAAATTTTAAAAATAATTTACAGTAGATCAAATGAACTTCGAAAATTAAATTGGAATCAATTCGGACAATGCTATAATGATTAATCGTTCTATTTTCTTAACCCTGGTTATGTCCAAAACTTAAAAAGGATCATTTGAGTCATCTTGTATAACCTAAATAATAATTTTAAATTATATTTGAATAATAGATAACCGTAATTGAGTAAGATATGACTATTTTTTTAAAACATAATACATAAAACTATTTTTAAAAATCATTTAGGGTTAATCAAATTATATCTAAAAATTGATTTAAAATTAAATAGGAACAATCGCCAGCGCTATTAGTTATTACATTTTCTTAACCCTGGTAGTGTTCAAACCGTAAAAAACATCATTTTGCTATCCTGTATATGCGAAATAGTAAATTTAAATTATATTCGAATAATAGATAACAGTAATAGAGTGAGATATAATTATTTTTTTAAAAAACAATACATAAGAAAAATTTTAAAAATAATTTACAGTACATCAAATGAACACCAAAGATTAAATTGGAATCAAATCGGACAATGCTATAATGATTAATTGTTCTACTTTCTTAACCCTGATTATGTCCAAAACTTAATAAGGATCATTTGGGTCATCTTGTATAACTAAATATTAATTTTAAAATAAATTTGAATTATAGATAACCGTAATTGAGTGAGATATGACTATTTTTTTTTAAACACAATACATCAAAATATTTTAAAAAATTACTTAGGGTTAAACAAATTATATCTAAAAATTAAATCGGAACAATCGTTAATGCTATTAGTTATTATGTTTTCTTAATTGTGGTTGTGTTCAAACCGTAAAAAACATCATTTGGCTATCTTGTATATGCGAAATAGCAAATGTAAATTATATTCGAATAATAAATAACAGTAATAAAGTGAGATATAATTATTTTTTTTGAAAAACAATTCATAAGAAAAATTTTAAAAATAATTTACAGTACATCAAATGAACTTCAAAAATTAAATTGGAATCAAATCGGACAATGCTATAATGTTATTCGTTCTATTTTCTTAACCCTGGTTATGTCTAAAACTTAAAAAGGATCATTTGGGTCATCTTGTATAACTAAATAATAATTTTCAATTATATTTGAATAATAGATAACCGTAATTGAGTGACATATGACTATTTCTTTTAAAGACAATACATCAAAATATTTTTAAAAATCATTTAGGGTTAATCAAATTATATCTAAAAATTAAATTAAAATTAAATCGGAACAATCGCCAACGCTATTAGTTATTACATTTTCTTAACTCTGGTTGTGTTCAAACCGCAAAAAACATCATTTGGCTATCTTGTATATGCGAAATAGTAAATTTAAATCATATTCGAATAATAGATAACAGTAATAGAGAGAGATATAATTATTTTTTTAAAAAACAATTCATAAGAAAAATTTTAAAAATAATTTACAGTAGATCAAATGAACTTCGAAAATTAAATTGGAATCAATTCGGACAATGCTATAATGATTAATCGTTCTATTTTCTTAACCCTGGTTATGTCCAAAACTTAAAAAGGATCATTTGAGTCATCTAGTATAACCTAAATATTAATTTTAAAATAAATTTGAATAATAGATAACCGTAATTGAGTGAGATATGACTATTTTTTTAAAACATAATACATAAAACTATTTTTAAAAATCATTTAGGGTTAATCAAATTATATCTAAAAATTGAATTAAAATTAAATAGGAACAATCGCCAACGCTCTTAGTTGTTACATTTTCTTAACTCTGGTTGTGTTCAAACCGTAAAAAACATCATTTTGCTATCCTGTATATGCGAAATAGTAAATTTAAATTATATTCGAATAATAGATAACAGTAATAGAGTGAGATATAATTATTTTTTTAAAAAACAATACATAAGAAAAATTTTAAAAATAATTTACAGTACATCAAATGAACACCAAAGATTAAATTGGAATCAAATCGGACAATGCTATAATGATTAATTGTTCTACTTTCTTAACACTGATCATGTCCAAAACTTAAAAAGGATCATTTGGGTCATCTTGTATAACCTAAATAATAATTTTCAATTATATTTGAATAATAGATAACCGTAATTGAGTGACATATGACTATTTCTTTTAAAGACAATACATAAAACTATTTTTAAAAATCATTTAGGGTTAATCAAATTATATCTAAAAATTGAATTAAAATTAAATCGGAACAATCGCCAGCGCTATTAGTTATTACATTTTCTTAACTCTGGTTGTGTTCAAACCGCAAAAAACATCATTTGGCTATCTTGTATATGCGAAATAGTAAATTTAAATCATATTCGAATAATAGATAACAGTAATAGAGAGAGATATAATTATTTTTTTAAAAAACAATTCATAAGAAAAATTTTAAAAATAATTTACAGTAGATCAAATGAACTTCGAAAATTAAATTGGAATCAATTCGGACAATGCTATAATGATTAATCGTTCTATTTTCTTAACCCTGGTTATGTCCAAAACTTAAAAAGGATCATTTGAGTCATCTTGTATAACCTAAATAATAATTTTAAATTATATTTGAATAATAGATAACCGTAATTGAGCGAGAAATGACTATTTTTTTGAAGACAATACAACAAAATATTTTTAAAAATCATTTAGGGTTAATCAAATTATATCTAAAAATTAAATCGGAACAATCGTTAATGCTATTAGTTATTATGTTTTCTTAATTGTGGTTGTGTTCAAACCGTAAAAAACATCATTTGGCTATCTTGTATATGCGAAATAGCAAATGTAAATTATATTCGAATAATAAATAACAGTAATAAAGTGAGATATAATTATTTTTTTTGAAAAACAAATCATAAGAAAAATTTTAAAAATAATTTACAGTACATCAAATGAACTTCAAAAATTAAATTGGAATCAAATCGGACAATGCTATAATGTTAATCGTTCTATTTTCTTAACCCTGGTTATGTCTAAAACTTAAAAAGGATCATTTGGGTCATCTTGTATAACCTAAATAATAATTTTCAATTATATTTGAATAATAGATAACCGTAATTGAGCGAGATATGACTATTTTTTTTAAACACAATACATCAAAATATTTTTAAAAATCATTTAGGGTTAATCAAATTATATCTAAAAATTAAATTAAAATTAAATCGGAACAATCGCCAACGCTATTAGTAATTACATTTTCTTAACTCTGGTTGTGTTCAAACCGCAAAAAACATCATTTGGCTATCTTGTATATGCGCAATAGTAAATTTAAATTATATTCGAATAATAGATAACAGTAATAGAGAGAAATATAATTATTTTTTTTTTAAACAATTCATAAGAAAAATTTTAAAAATAATTTACAGTAGATCAAATGAACTTCAAAAATTAAATTGGAATCAATTTGGACAATGCTATAATGATTAATCGTTCTATTTTCTTAACCCTGGTTATGTCCAAAACTTAAAAAGGATCATTTGGGTCATCTTGTATAACTAAATATTAATTTTAAAATAAATTTGAATAATAGATAACCGTAATTGAGTGAGATATGACTATTTTTTTTTAAACACAATACATGAAAATATTTTAAAAAATTACTTAGGGTTAAACAAATTATATCTAAAAATTAAATTGAAATCATATCGGAACAATAGCTATAGGTAATAGTAATTGATTTTCTTCATCCTGGTTAAAATTAAATAGGAACAATCGCCAACGCTATTAGTTATTACATTTTCTTAACTCTGGTTGTGTTCAAACCGTAAAAAACATCATTTTGCTATCCTGTATATGCGAAATAGTAAATTTAAATTATATTCGAATAATAGATAACAGTAATAGAGTGAGATATATTTATTTTTTTAAAAAACAATACATAAGAAAAATTTTAAAAATAATTTACAGTACATCAAATGAACACCAAAGATTAAATTGGAATCAAATCGGACAATGCTATAATGATTAATTGTTCTACTTTCTTAACACTGATCATGTCCAAAACTTAAAAAGGATCATTTGGGTCATCTTGTATAACCTAAATAATAATTTTCAATTATATTTGAATAATAGATAACCGTAATTGAGTGACATATGACTATTTCTTTTAAAGACAATACATCAAAATATTTTTAAAAATCATTTAGGGTTAATCAAATTATATCTAAAAATTAAATTAAAATTAAATCGGAACAATCGCCAACGCTATTAGTTATTACATTTTCTTAACTCTGGTTGTGTTCAAACCGCAAAAAACATCATTTGGCTATCTTGTATATGCGAAATAGTAAATTTAAATCATATTCGAATAATAGATAACAGTAATAGAGAGAGATATAATTATTTTTTTAAAAAACAATTCATAAGAAAAATTTTAAAAATAATTTACAGTAGATCAAATGAACTTCGAAAATTAAATTGGAATTAATTCGGACAATGCTATAATGATTAATCGTTCTATTTTCTTAACCCTGGTTATGTCCAAAACTTAAAAAGGATCATTTGAGTCATCTTGTATAACCTAAATAATAATTTTAAATTATATTTGAATAATAGATTACCGTAATTGAGTGAGATATGACTATTTTTTTTAAACACAATACATCAAAATATTTTTAAAAATCATTTAGGGTTAATCAAATTATATCTAAAAATTGAATTAAAATTAAATAGGAACAATCGCCAACGCTATTAGTTATTACATTTTCTTAACTCTGGTTGTGTTCAAACCGTAAAAAACATCATTTTGCTATCCTGTATATGCGAAATAGTAAATTTAAATTATATTCGAATAATAGATAACAGTAATAGAGTGAGATATAATTATTTTTTTAAAAAACAATACATAAGAAAAATTTTAAAAATAATTTACAGTACATCAAATGAACACCAAAGATTAAATTGGAATCAAATCGGACAATGCTATAATGATTAATTGTTCTACTTTCTTAACCCTGATTATGTCCAAAACTTAATAAGGATCATTTGGGTCATCTTGTATAACTAAATATTAATTTTAAAATAAATTTGAATTATAGATAACCGTAATTGAGTGAGATATGACTATTTTTTTTTAAACACAATACATCAAAATATTTTAAAAAATTACTTAGGGTTAAACAAATTATATCTAAAAATTAAATTGAAATCATATCGGAACAATAGCTATAGGTAAAAGTAATCGATTTTCTTTATCCTGGTTATGTCCAAAACATAAAAAGGATCATTTGAGTCATCTTGTATAAACTAAATAATAATTTTAAATTATATTTGAATAATAGATAACCGTAATTGAGCGAGAAATGACTATTTTTTTGAACACAATACAACAAAATATTTTTAAAAATCATTTAGGGTTAATCAAATTATATCTAAAAATTAAATCGGAACAATCGTTAATGCTATTAGTTATTATGTTTTCTTAATTGTGGTTGTGTTCAAACCGTAAAAAACATCATTTGGCTATCTTGTATATGCGAAATAGCAAATGTAAATTATATTCGAATAATAAATAACAGTAATAAAGTGAGATATAATTATTTTTTTTGAAAAACAATTCATAAGAAAAATTTTAAAAATAATTTACAGTACATCAAATGAACTTCAAAAATTAAATTGGAATCAAATCGGACAATGCTATAATGTTATTCGTTCTATTTTCTTAACCCTGGTTATGTCTAAAACTTAAAAAGGATCATTTGGGTCATCTTGTATAACTAAATAATAATTTTCAATTATATTTGAATAATAGATAACCGTAATTGAGTGACATATGACTATTTCTTTTAAAGACAATACATCAAAATATTTTTAAAAATCATTTAGGGTTAATCAAATTATATCTAAAAATTAAATTAAAATTAAATCGGAACAATCGCCAACGCTATTAGTTATTACATTTTCTTAACTCTGGTTGTGTTCAAACCGCAAAAAACATCATTTGGCTATCTTGTATATGCGAAATAGTAAATTTAAATCATATTCGAATAATAGATAACAGTAATAGAGAGAGATATAATTATTTTTTTAAAAAACAATTCATAAGAAAAATTTTAAAAATAATTTAGAGTAGATCAAATGAACTTCGAAAATTAAATTGGAATCAATTCGGACAATGCTATAATGATTAATCGTTCTATTTTCTTAACCCTGGTTATGTCCAAAACTTAAAAAGGATCATTTGAGTCATCTAGTATAACCTAAATATTAATTTTAAAATAAATTTGAATAATAGATAACCGTAATTGAGTGAGATATGACTATTTTTTTAAAACATAATACATAAAACTATTTTTAAAAATCATTTAGGGTTAATCAAATTATATCTAAAAATTGAATTAAAATTAAATAGGAACAATCGCCAACGCTCTTAGTTGTTACATTTTCTTAACTCTGGTTGTGTTCAAACCGTAAAAAACATCATTTTGCTATCCTGTATATGCGAAATAGTAAATTTAAATTATATTCGAATAATAGATAACAGTAATAGAGTGAGATATAATTATTTTTTTAAAAAACAATTCATAAGAAAAATTTTAAAAATAATTTACAGTAGATCAAATGAACTTCAAAAATTAAATTGGAATCAATTCGGACAATGCTATAATGATTAATCGTTCTATTTTCTTAACCCTGGTTATGTCCAAAACTTAAAAAGGATCATTTGAGTCATCTTGTATGACTAAATATTAATTTTAAAATAAATTTGAATTATAGATAACCGTAATTGAGTGAGATATGACTATTTTTTTTTAAACACAATACATCAAAATATTTTAAAAAATTTCTTAGGGTTAAACAAATTATATCTAAAAATTAAATTGAAATCATATCGGAACAATAGCTATAGGTAAAAGTAATCGATTTTCTTTATCCTGGTTATGTCCAAAACATAAAAAGGATCATTTGAGTCATCTTGTATAAACTAAATAATAATTTTAAATTATATTTGAATAATAGATAACCGTAATTGAGCGAGAAATGACTATTTTTTTGAACACAATACAACAAAATATTTTTAAAAATCATTTAGGGTTAATCAAATTATATCTAAAAATTAAATCGGAACAATCGCCAACGCTATTAGTTATTACATTTTCTTAACTCTGGTTGTGTTCAAACCGCAAAAAACATCATTTCGCTATCTTGTATATGCGAAATAGTAAATTTAAATCATATTCGAATAATAGATAACAGTAATAGAGAGAGATATAATTATTTTTTTAAAAAACAATTCATAAGAAAAATTTTTAAAATAATTTACAGTAGATCAAATGAACTTCAAAAATTAAATTGGAATCAATTCGGACAAGGCTATAATGATTAATCGTTCTATTTTCTTAACCCTGGTTATGTCCAAAACTTAAAAAGGATCATTTGAGTCATCTTGTATAACCTAAATAATAATTTTAAATTATATTTGAATAATAGATAACCGTAATTAAGTGAGATATGACTATTTTTTTTAAACACAATACATCAAAATATTTTTAAAAATCATTTAGGGTTAATCAAATTATATCTAAAAATTAAATTAAAATTAAATCGGAACAATCGCCAACGCTATTAGTTATTACATTTTCTTAACTCTGGTTGTGTTCAAACCGCAAAAAACATCATTTGGCTATCTTGTATATGCGAAATAGTAAATTTAAATTATATTCGAATAATAGATAACAGTAATAGAGAGAGATATAATTATTTTTTTAAAAAACAATTCATAAGAAAAATTTTAAAAATAATTTACAGTAGATCAAATGAACTTCAAAAATTAAATTGGAATCAATTCGGACAATGCTATAATGATTAATCGTTCTATTTTCTTAACCCTGGTTATGTCCAAAACTTAAAAAGGATCATTTGAGTCATCTTGTATAACCTAAATAATAATTTTAAATTATATTTGAATAATAGATAACCGTAATTGAGTGAGATATGACTATTTTTTTTAAACACAATACATCAAAATATTTTTAAAAATCATTTAGGGTTAATCAAATTATATCTAAAAATTGAATTAAAATTAAATAGGAACAATCGCCAACGCTACTAGTTATTACATTTTCTTAACTCTGGTTGTGTTCAAACCGTAAAAAACATTATTTTGCTATCCTGTATATGCGAAATAGTAAATTTAAATTATATTCGAATAATAGATAACAGTAAGAGAGTGAGATATAATTATTTTTTTAAAAAACAATACATAAGAAAAATTTTAAAAATAATTTACAGTACATCAAATGAACACCAAAGATTAAATTGAAATCAAATCAGACAATGCTATAATGATTAATTGTTCTACTTTCTTAACACTGATCATGTCCAAAACTTAAAAAGGATCATTTGGGTCATCTTGTATAACCTAAATAATAATTTTCAATTATATTTGAATAATAGATAACCGTAATTGAGTGACATATGACTATTTCTTTTAAAGACAATACATCAAAATATTTTTAAAAATCATTTAGGGTTAATCAAATTATATCTAAAAATTAAATTAAAACTAAATCGGAACAATCGCCAACGCTATTAGTTATTACATTTTCTTAACTCTGGTTGTGTTCAAACCGCAAAAAACATCATTTGGCTATCTTGTATATGCGAAATAGTAAATTTAAATCATATTCGAATAATAGATAACAGTAATAGAGAGAGATATAATTATTTTTTTAAAAAACAATTCATAAGAAAAATTTTAAAAATAATTTAGAGTAGATCAAATGAACTTCGAAAATTAAATTGGAATCAATTCGGACAATGCTATAATGATTAATCGTTCTATTTTCTTAACCCTGGTTATGTCCAAAACTTAAAAAGGATCATTTGAGTCATCTAGTATAACCTAAATATTAATTTTAAAATAAATTTGAATAATAGATAACCGTAATTGAGTGAGATATGACTATTTTTTTAAAACATAATACATAAAACTATTTTTAAAAATCATTTAGGGTTAATCAAATTATATCTAAAAATTGAATTAAAATTAAATAGGAACAATCGCCAACGCTCTTAGTTGTTACATTTTCTTAACTCTGGTTGTGTTCAAACCGTAAAAAACATCATTTTGCTATCCTGTATATGCGAAATAGTAAATTTAAATTATATTCGAATAATAGATAACAGTAATAGAGTGAGATATAATTATTTTTTTAAAAAACAATTCATAAGAAAAATTTTAAAAATAATTTACAGTAGATCAAATGAACTTCAAAAATTAAATTGGAATCAATTCGGACAATGCTATAATGATTAATCGTTCTATTTTCTTAACCCTGGTTATGTCCAAAACTTAAAAAGGATCATTTGAGTCATCTTGTATGACTAAATATTAATTTTAAAATAAATTTGAATTATAGATAACCGTAATTGAGTGAGATATGACTATTTTTTTTTAAACACAATACATCAAAATATTTTAAAAAATTTCTTAGGGTTAAACAAATTATATCTAAAAATTAAATTGAAATCATATCGGAACAATAGCTATAGGTAAAAGTAATCGATTTTCTTTATCCTGGTTATGTCCAAAACATAAAAAGGATCATTTGAGTCATCTTGTATAAACTAAATAATAATTTTAAATTATATTTGAATAATAGATAACCGTAATTGAGCGAGAAATGACTATTTTTTTGAACACAATACAACAAAATATTTTTAAAAATCATTTAGGGTTAATCAAATTATATCTAAAAATTAAATCGGAACAATCGCCAACGCTATTAGTTATTACATTTTCTTAACTCTGGTTGTGTTCAAACCACAAAAAACATCATTTCGCTATCTTGTATATGCGAAATAGTAAATTTAAATCATATTCGAATAATAGATAACAGTAATAGAGAGAGATATAATTATTTTTTTAAAAAACAATTCATAAGAAAAATTTTTAAAATAATTTACAGTAGATCAAATGAACTTCAAAAATTAAATTGGAATCAATTCGGACAAGGCTATAATGATTAATCGTTCTATTTTCTTAACCCTGGTTATGTCCAAAACTTAAAAAGGATCATTTGAGTCATCTTGTATAACCTAAATAATAATTTTAAATTATATTTGAATAATAGATAACCGTAATTAAGTGAGATATGACTATTTTTTTTAAACACAATACATCAAAATATTTTTAAAAATCATTTAGGGTTAATCAAATTATATCTAAAAATTAAATTAAAATTAAATCGGAACAATCGCCAACGCTATTAGTTATTACATTTTCTTAACTCTGGTTGTGTTCAAACCGCAAAAAACATCATTTGGCTATCTTGTATATGCGAAATAGTAAATTTAAATTATATTCGAATAATAGATAACAGTAATAGAGAGAGATATAATTATTTTTTTAAAAAACAATTCATAAGAAAAATTTTAAAAATAATTTACAGTAGATCAAATGAACTTCAAAAATTAAATTGGAATCAATTCGGACAATGCTATAATGATTAATCGTTCTATTTTCTTAACCCTGGTTATGTCCAAAACTTAAAAAGGATCATTTGAGTCATCTTGTATAACCTAAATAATAATTTTAAATTATATTTGAATAATAGATAACCGTAATTGAGTGAGATATGACTATTTTTTTTAAACACAATACATCAAAATATTTTTAAAAATCATTTAGGGTTAATCAAATTATATCTAAAAATTGAATTAAAATTAAATAGGAACAATCGCCAACGCTACTAGTTATTACATTTTCTTAACTCTGGTTGTGTTCAAACCGTAAAAAACATTATTTTGCTATCCTGTATATGCGAAATAGTAAATTTAAATTATATTCGAATAATAGATAACAGTAAGAGAGTGAGATATAATTATTTTTTTAAAAAACAATACATAAGAAAAATTTTAAAAATAATTTACAGTACATCAAATGAACACCAAAGATTAAATTGAAATCAAATCAGACAATGCTATAATGATTAATTGTTCTACTTTCTTAACACTGATCATGTCCAAAACTTAAAAAGGATCATTTGGGTCATCTTGTATAACCTAAATAATAATTTTCAATTATATTTGAATAATAGATAACCGTAATTGAGTGACATATGACTATTTCTTTTAAAGACAATACATCAAAATATTTTTAAAAATCATTTAGGGTTAATCAAATTATATCTAAAAATTAAATTAAAACTAAATCGGAACAATCGCCAACGCTATTAGTTATTACATTTTCTTAACTCTGGTTGTGTTCAAACCGCAAAAAACATCATTTGGCTATCTTGTATATGCGAAATAGTAAATTTAAATCATATTCGAATAATAGATAACAGTAATAGAGAGAGATATAATTATTTTTTTAAAAAACAATTCATAAGAAAAATTTTAAAAATAATTTAGAGTAGATCAAATGAACTTCGAAAATTAAATTGGAATCAATTCGGACAATGCTATAATGATTAATCGTTCTATTTTCTTAACCCTGGTTATGTCCAAAACTTAAAAAGGATCATTTGAGTCATCTAGTATAACCTAAATATTAATTTTAAAATAAATTTGAATAATAGATAACCGTAATTGAGTGAGATATGACTATTTTTTTAAAACATAATACATAAAACTATTTTTAAAAATCATTTAGGGTTAATCAAATTATATCTAAAAATTGAATTAAAATTAAATAGGAACAATCGCCAACGCTCTTAGTTGTTACATTTTCTTAACTCTGGTTGTGTTCAAACCGTAAAAAACATCATTTTGCTATCCTGTATATGCGAAATAGTAAATTTAAATTATATTCGAATAATAGATAACAGTAATAGAGTGAGATATAATTATTTTTTTAAAAAACAATTCATAAGAAAAATTTTAAAAATAATTTACAGTAGATCAAATGAACTTCAAAAATTAAATTGGAATCAATTCGGACAATGCTATAATGATTAATCGTTCTATTTTCTTAACCCTGGTTATGTCCAAAACTTAAAAAGGATCATTTGAGTCATCTTGTATGACTAAATATTAATTTTAAAATAAATTTGAATTATAGATAACCGTAATTGAGTGAGATATGACTATTTTTTTTTAAACACAATACATCAAAATATTTTAAAAAATTTCTTAGGGTTAAACAAATTATATCTAAAAATTAAATTGAAATCATATCGGAACAATAGCTATAGGTAAAAGTAATCGATTTTCTTTATCCTGGTTATGTCCAAAACATAAAAAGGATCATTTGAGTCATCTTGTATAAACTAAATAATAATTTTAAATTATATTTGAATAATAGATAACCGTAATTGAGCGAGAAATGACTATTTTTTTGAACACAATACAACAAAATATTTTTAAAAATCATTTAGGGTTAATCAAATTATATCTAAAAATTAAATCGGAACAATCGCCAACGCTATTAGTTATTACATTTTCTTAACTCTGGTTGTGTTCAAACCACAAAAAACATCATTTCGCTATCTTGTATATGCGAAATAGTAAATTTAAATCATATTCGAATAATAGATAACAGTAATAGAGAGAGATATAATTATTTTTTTAAAAAACAATTCATAAGAAAAATTTTTAAAATAATTTACAGTAGATCAAATGAACTTCAAAAATTAAATTGGAATCAATTCGGACAAGGCTATAATGATTAATCGTTCTATTTTCTTAACCCTGGTTATGTCCAAAACTTAAAAAGGATCATTTGAGTCATCTTGTATAACCTAAATAATAATTTTAAATTATATTTGAATAATAGATAACCGTAATTAAGTGAGATATGACTATTTTTTTTAAACACAATACATCAAAATATTTTTAAAAATCATTTAGGGTTAATCAAATTATATCTAAAAATTAAATTAAAATTAAATCGGAACAATCGCCAACGCTATTAGTTATTACATTTTCTTAACTCTGGTTGTGTTCAAACCGCAAAAAACATCATTTGGCTATCTTGTATATGCGAAATAGTAAATTTAAATTATATTCGAATAATAGATAACAGTAATAGAGAGAGATATAATTATTTTTTTAAAAAACAATTCATAAGAAAAATTTTAAAAATAATTTACAGTAGATCAAATGAACTTCAAAAATTAAATTGGAATCAATTCGGACAATGCTATAATGATTAATCGTTCTATTTTCTTAACCCTGGTTATGTCCAAAACTTAAAAAGGATCATTTGAGTCATCTTGTATAACCTAAATAATAATTTTAAATTATATTTGAATAATAGATAACCGTAATTGAGTGAGATATGACTATTTTTTTTAAACACAATACATCAAAATATTTTTAAAAATCATTTAGGGTTAATCAAATTATATCTAAAAATTGAATTAAAATTAAATAGGAACAATCGCCAACGCTACTAGTTATTACATTTTCTTAACTCTGGTTGTGTTCAAACCGTAAAAAACATTATTTTGCTATCCTGTATATGCGAAATAGTAAATTTAAATTATATTCGAATAATAGATAACAGTAAGAGAGTGAGATATAATTATTTTTTTAAAAAACAATACATAAGAAAAATTTTAAAAATAATTTACAGTACATCAAATGAACACCAAAGATTAAATTGAAATCAAATCAGACAATGCTATAATGATTAATTGTTCTACTTTCTTAACACTGATCATGTCCAAAACTTAAAAAGGATCATTTGGGTCATCTTGTATAACCTAAATAATAATTTTCAATTATATTTGAATAATAGATAACCGTAATTGAGTGACATATGACTATTTCTTTTAAAGACAATACATCAAAATATTTTTAAAAATCATTTAGGGTTAATCAAATTATATCTAAAAATTAAATTAAAACTAAATCGGAACAATCGCCAACGCTATTAGTTATTACATTTTCTTAACTCTGGTTGTGTTCAAACCGCAAAAAACATCATTTGGCTATCTTGTATATGCGAAATAGTAAATTTAAATCATATTCGAATAATAGATAACAGTAATAGAGAGAGATATAATTATTTTTTTAAAAAACAATTCATAAGAAAAATTTTAAAAATAATTTACAGTAGATCAAATGAACTTCGAAAATTAAATTGGAATCAATTCGGACAATGCTATAATGATTAATCGTTCTATTTTCTTAACCCTGGTTATGTCCAAAACTTAAAAAGGATCATTTGAGTCATCTTGTATAACCTAAATAATAATTTTAAATTATATTTGAATAATAGATAACCGTAATTGAGCGAGAAATGACTATATTTTTGAACACAATACAACAAAATATTTTTAAAAATCATTTAGGGTTAATCAAATTATATCTAAAAATTAAATCGGAACAATCGTTAATGCTATTAGTTATTATGTTTTCTTAATTGTGGTTGTGTTCAAACCGTAAAAAACATCATTTGGCTATCTTGTATATGCGAAATAGCAAATGTAAATTATATTCGAATAATAAATAACAGTAATAAAGTGAGATATAATTATTTTTTTTGAAAAACAATTCATAAGAAAAATTTTAAAAATAATTTACAGTACATCAAATGAACTTCAAAAATTAAATTGGAATCAAATTGGACAATGCTATAATGTTAATCGTTCTATTTTCTTAACCCTGGTTATGTCTAAAACTTAAAAAGGATCATTTGGGTCATCTTGTATAACTAAATATTAATTTTAAAATAAATTTGAATAATAGATAACCGTAATTGAGTGAGATATGACTATTTTTTTTTAAACACAATACATCAAAATATTTTTAAAAATCATTTAGGGTTAATCAAATTATATCTAAAAATTAAATTAAAATTGAATCGGATTAATCGCCAACGCTATTATTACATTTTCTTAACCCTGGTTGTGTTCAAACCGTAAAAAACATCATTTTGCTATCCTGTATATGCGAAATAGTAAATTTAAAGTATATTCGAATAATAGATGACAGTAATAGAGTGAGATATAATTATTTTTTTAAAAAACAATACATAAGAAAAATTTTAAAAATAATTTACAGTACATCAAATGAACACCAAAGATTAAATTGGAATCAAATCGGACAATGCTATAATGATTAATTGTTCTACTTTCTTAACCCTGATTATGTCCAAAACTTAAAAAGGATCATTTGGGTCATCTTGTATAACTAAATATTAATTTTAAAATAAATTTGAATAATAGATAACCCTAATTGAGTGAGATATGACTATTTTTTTTTAAACACAATACACCAAATTTTTTAAAAATTTACTTAGGGTTAAACAAATTATATCTAAAAATTAAATTGAAATCATATCGGAACAATAGCTATAGGTAATAGTAATTGATTTTCTTTATTCTGGTTATGTCCAAAACATAAAAAGGATCATTTGAGTCATCTTGTATAAACTAAATAATAATTTTAAATTATATTTGAATAATAGATAACCGTAATTGAGTGAGATATGACTATTTTTTTAAACACAATACAACAAAATATTTTTAAAAATCATTTAGGGTTAATCAAATTATATCTAAAAATTAAATCGGATCAATCGTTAATGCTATTAGTTATTATGTATTCTTAATTGTGGTTGTGTTCAAACCGTAAAAAACATCATTTGGCTATCTTGTATATGCGAAATAGCAAATGTAAATTATATTCGAATAATAAATAACAGTAAGTGAGATATAATTATTTTTTTGAAAAACAATTCATAAGAAAAATTTTAAAAATAATTTACAGTACATCAAATGAACTTCAAAAATTAAATTGGAATCAAATCGGACAATGCTATAATGATTAATTGTTGTATTTTCTTAACCCTGGTTATGTCCAAAACTTAAAAAGGATCATTTGAGTCATCTTGTATAACCTAAGTAATTGAGTGAGATATGACTATTTTTTTAAAACACAATACATTAAAAAATTTAAAATAATTATTTAGGGTAAAACAAATTACATCTAAAAATTAAATTAAAATCATATCGGAACAATAGCTATAGGTAATAGTAATCGATTTTCTTTATCCTGGTTATGTCCAAAACATAAAAAGGATCATTTGAGTCATCTTGTATAACCTAAATAATAATTTTAAATTATATTTGAATAATAGATAACCGTAATTGAGTGAGATATGACTATTTTTTTTTAAACACAATACATCAAAATATTTTTAAAAATCATTTAGGGTTAATCAAATTATATCTAAAAATTAAATTAAAACTAAATCGGAACAATCGCCAACGCTATTAGTTATTACATTTTCTTAACTCTGGTTGTGTTCAAACCGCAAAAAACATCATTTGGCTATCTTGTATATGCGAAATAGTAAATTTAAATCATATTCGAATAATAGATAACAGTAATAGAGAGAGATATAATTATTTTTTTAAAAAACAATTCATAAGAAAAATTTTAAAAATAATTTACAGTAGATCAAATGAACTTCGAAAATTAAGATGGAATCAAATCGGACAATGCTATAATGATTAATTGTTCTACTTTCTTAACACTGATCATGTCCAAAACTTAAAAAGGATCATTTGGGTCATCTTGTATAACCTAAATAATAATTTTCAATTATATTTGAATAATAGATAACCGTAATTGAGTGACATATGACTATTTCTTTTAAAGACAATACATCAAAATATTTTTAAAAATCATTTAGGGTTAATCAAATTATATTTAAAAATTAAATTAAAACTAAATCGGAACAATCGCCAACGCTATTAGTTATTACATTTTCTTAACTCTGGTTGTGTTCAAACCGCAAAAAACATCATTTGGCTATCTTGTATATGCGAAATAGTAAATTTAAATCATATTCGAAAAATAGATAACAGTAATAGAGAGAGATATAATTATTTTTTTAAAAAACAATTCATAAGAAAAATTTTAAAAATAATTTACAGTAGATCAAATGAACTTCGAAAATTAAATTGGAATCAATTCGGACAATGCTATAATGATTAATCGTTCTATTTTCTTAACCCTGGTTATGTCCAAATCTTAAAAAGGATCATTTGAGTCATCTTGTATAACCTAAATAATAATTTTAAATTATATTTGAATAATAGATAACCGTAATTGAGCGAGAAATGACTATTTTTTTGAAGACAATACAACAAAATATTTTTAAAAATCATTTAGGGTTAATCAAATTATATCTAAAAATTAAATCGGAACAATCGTTAATGCTATTAGTTATTATGTTTTCTTAATTGTGGTTGTGTTCAAACCGTAAAAAACATCATTTGGCTATCTTGTATATGCGAAATAGCAAATGTAAATTATATTCGAATAATAAAAAACAGTAATAAAGTGAGATATAATTATTTTTTTTGAAAAACAATTCATAAGAAAAATTTTAAAAATAATTTACAGTACATCAAATGAACTTCAAAAATTAAATTGGAATCAAATCGGACAATGCTATAATGTTAATCGTTCTATTTTCTTAACCCTGGTTATGTCTAAAACTTAAAAAGGATCATTTGGGTCATCTTGTATAACTAAATATTAATTTTAAAATAAATTTGAATAATAGATAACCGTAATTGAGTAAGATATGACTATTTTTTTTAAACACAATACATCAAAATATTTTTAAAAATCATTTAGGGTTAATCAAATTATATCTAAAAATTAAATTAAAATTGAATCGGATTAATCGCCAACGCTATTATTACATTTTCTTAACCCTGGTTGTGTTCAAACCGTAAAAAACATCATTTTGCTATCCTGTATATGCGAAATAGTAAATTTAAAGTATATTCGAATAATAGATGACAGTAATAGAGTGAGATATAATTATTTTTTTAAAAAACAATACATAAGAAAAATTTTAAAAATAATTTACAGTACATCAAATGAACACCAAAGATTAAATTGGAATCAAATCGGACAATGCTATAATGATTAATTGTTCTACTTTCTTAACCCTGATTATGTCCAAAACTTAAAAAGGATCATTTGGGTCATCTTGTATAACTAAATATTAATTTTAAAATAAATTTGAATAATAGATAACCCTAATTGAGTGAGATATGACTATTTTTTTTTAAACACAATACACCAAATTTTTTAAAAATTTACTTAGGGTTAAACAAATTATATCTAAAAATTAAATTGAAATCATATCGGAACAATAGCTATAGGTAATAGTAATTGATTTTCTTTATTCTGGTTATGTCCAAAACATAAAAAGGATCATTTGAGTCATCTTGTATAAACTAAATAATAATTTTAAATTATATTTGAATAATAGATAACCGTAATTGAGTGAGATATGACTATTTTTTTAAACACAATACAACAAAATATTTTTAAAAATCATTTAGGGTTAATCAAATTATATCTAAAAATTAAATCGGATCAATCGTTAATGCTATTAGTTATTATGTATTCTTAATTGTGGTTGTGTTCAAACCGTAAAAAACATCATTTGGCTATCTTGTATATGCGAAATAGCAAATGTAAATTATATTCGAATAATAAATAACAGTAAGTGAGATATAATTATTTTTTTGAAAAACAATTCATAAGAAAAATTTTAAAAATAATTTACAGTACATCAAATGAACTTCAAAAATTAAATTGGAATCAAATCGGACAATGCTATAATGATTAATTGTTGTATTTTCTTAACCCTGGTTATGTCCAAAACTTAAAAAGGATCATTTGAGTCATCTTGTATAACCTAAGTAATTGAGTGAGATATGACTATTTTTTTAAAACACAATACATTAAAAAATTTAAAATAATTATTTAGGGTAAAACAAATTACATCTAAAAATTAAATTAAAATCATATCGGAACAATAGCTATAGGTAATAGTAATCGATTTTCTTTATCCTGGTTATGTCCAAAACATAAAAAGGATCATTTGAGTCATCTTGTATAACCTAAATAATAATTTTAAATTATATTTGAATAATAGATAACCGTAATTGAGTGAGATATGACTATTTTTTTTTAAACACAATACATCAAAATATTTTTAAAAATCATTTAGGGTTAATCAAATTATATCTAAAAATTAAATTAAAACTAAATCGGAACAATCGCCAACGCTATTAGTTATTACATTTTCTTAACTCTGGTTGTGTTCAAACCGCAAAAAACATCATTTGGCTATCTTGTATATGCGAAATAGTAAATTTAAATCATATTCGAATAATAGATAACAGTAATAGAGAGAGATATAATTATTTTTTTAAAAAACAATTCATAAGAAAAATTTTAAAAATAATTTACAGTAGATCAAATGAACTTCGAAAATTAAGATGGAATCAAATCGGACAATGCTATAATGATTAATTGTTCTACTTTCTTAACACTGATCATGTCCAAAACTTAAAAAGGATCATTTGGGTCATCTTGTATAACCTAAATAATAATTTTCAATTATATTTGAATAATAGATAACCGTAATTGAGTGACATATGACTATTTCTTTTAAAGACAATACATCAAAATATTTTTAAAAATCATTTAGGGTTAATCAAATTATATTTAAAAATTAAATTAAAACTAAATCGGAACAATCGCCAACGCTATTAGTTATTACATTTTCTTAACTCTGGTTGTGTTCAAACCGCAAAAAACATCATTTGGCTATCTTGTATATGCGAAATAGTAAATTTAAATCATATTCGAAAAATAGATAACAGTAATAGAGAGAGATATAATTATTTTTTTAAAAAACAATTCATAAGAAAAATTTTAAAAATAATTTACAGTAGATCAAATGAACTTCGAAAATTAAATTGGAATCAATTCGGACAATGCTATAATGATTAATCGTTCTATTTTCTTAACCCTGGTTATGTCCAAATCTTAAAAAGGATCATTTGAGTCATCTTGTATAACCTAAATAATAATTTTAAATTATATTTGAATAATAGATAACCGTAATTGAGCGAGAAATGACTATTTTTTTGAAGACAATACAACAAAATATTTTTAAAAATCATTTAGGGTTAATCAAATTATATCTAAAAATTAAATCGGAACAATCGTTAATGCTATTAGTTATTATGTTTTCTTAATTGTGGTTGTGTTCAAACCGTAAAAAACATCATTTGGCTATCTTGTATATGCGAAATAGCAAATGTAAATTATATTCGAATAATAAAAAACAGTAATAAAGTGAGATATAATTATTTTTTTTGAAAAACAATTCATAAGAAAAATTTTAAAAATAATTTACAGTACATCAAATGAACTTCAAAAATTAAATTGGAATCAAATCGGACAATGCTATAATGTTAATCGTTCTATTTTCTTAACCCTGGTTATGTCTAAAACTTAAAAAGGATCATTTGGGTCATCTTGTATAACTAAATATTAATTTTAAAATAAATTTGAATAATAGATAACCGTAATTGAGTAAGATATGACTATTTTTTTTAAACACAATACATCAAAATATTTTTAAAAATCATTTAGGGTTAATCAAATTATATCTAAAAATTAAATTAAAATCATATCGGAACAATAGCTATAGGTAATAGTAATTGATTTTCTTCATCCTGGTTAAAATTAAATAGGAACAATCGCCAACGCTATTAGTTATTACATTTTCTTAACTCTGGTTGTGTTCAAACCGTAAAAAACATCATTTTGCTATCCTGTATATGCGAAATAGTAAATTTAAATTATATTCGAATAATAGATAACAGTAATAGAGTGAGATATATTTATTTTTTTAAAAAACAATACATAAGAAAGATTTTAAAAATAATTTACAGTACATCAAATGAACACCAAAGATTAAATTGGAATCAAATCGGACAATGCTATAATGATTAATTGTTCTACTTTCTTAACACTGATCATGTCCAAAACTTAAAAAGGATCATTTGGGTCATCTTGTATAACCTAAATAATAATTTTCAATTATATTTGAATAATAGATAACCGTAATTGAGTGACATATGACTATTTCTTTTAAAGACAATACATCAAAATATTTTTAAAAATCATTTAGGGTTAATCAAATTATATCTAAAAATTAAATTAAAATTAAATCGGAACAATCGCCAACGCTATTAGTTATTACATTTTCTTAACTCTGGTTGTGTTCAAACCGCAAAAAACATCATTTGGCTATCTTGTATATGCGCAATAGTAAATTTAAATCATATTCGAATAATAGATAACAGTAATAGAGAGAAATATAATTATTTTTTTAAAAAACAATTCATAAGAAAAATTTTAAAAATAATTTACAGTAGATCAAATGAACTTCAAAAATTAAATTGGAATCAAATCGGACAATGCTACAATGATTAATCGTTCTATTTTCTTAACCCTGGTTATGTCTAAAACTTAAAAAGGATCATTTGGGTCATCTTGTATAACTAAATATTAATTTTAAAATAAATTTGAATAATAGATAACCGTAATTGAGTGAGATATGACTATTTTTTTTAAACACAATACATCGAAATATTTTTAAAAATCATTTAGGGTTAATCAAATTATATCTAAAAATTAAATTAAAATTAAATCGGAACAATCGCCAACGCTATTAGTTATTACATTTTCTTAACTCTGGTTGTGTTCAAACCGCAAAAAACATCATTTGGCTATCTTGTATATGCGCAATAGTAAATTTAAATCATATTCGAATAATAGATAACAGTAATAGAGAGAAATATAATTATTTTTTTAAAAAACAATTCATAAGAAAAATTTTAAAAATAATTTACAGTAGATCAAATGAACTTCAAAAATTAAATTGGAATCAATTCGGACAATGCTATAATGATTAATCGTTCTATTTTCTTAACCCTGGTTATGTCCAAAACTTAAAAAGGATCATTTGAGTCATCTTGTATAACCTAAATAATAATTTTAAATTATATTTGAATAATAGATTACCGTAATTGAGTGAGATATGACTATTTTTTTTAAACACAATACATCAAAATATTTTTAAAAATCATTTAGGGTTAATCAAATTATATCTAAAAATTGAATTAAAATTAAATAGGAACAATCGCCAACGCTATTAGTTATTACATTTTCTTAACTCTGGTTGTGTTCAAACCGTAAAAAACATCATTTTGCTATCCTGTATATGCGAAATAGTAAATTTAAATTATATTCGAATAATAGATAACAGTAATAGAGTGAGATATAATTATTTTTTTAAAAAACAATTCATAAGAAAAATTTTAAAAATAATTTACAGTAGATCAAATGAACTTCAAAAATTAAATTGGAATCAATTCGGACAATGCTATAATGATTAATCGTTCTATTTTCTTAACCCTGGTTATGTCCAAAACTTAAAAAGGATCATTTGAGTCATCTTGTATGACTAAATATTAATTTTAAAATAAATTTGAATTATAGATAACCGTAATTGAGTGAGATATGACTATTTTTTTTTAAACACAATACATCAAAATATTTTAAAAAATTTCTTAGGGTTAAACAAATTATATCTAAAAATTAAATTGAAATCATATCGGAACAATAGCTATAGGTAAAAGTAATCGATTTTCTTTATCCTGGTTATGTCCAAAACATAAAAAGGATCATTTGAGTCATCTTGTATAAACTAAATAATAATTTTAAATTATATTTGAATAATAGATAACCGTAATTGAGCGAGAAATGACTATTTTTTTGAACACAATACAACAAAATATTTTTAAAAATCATTTAGGGTTAATCAAATTATATCTAAAAATTAAATCGGAACAATCGCCAACGCTATTAGTTATTACATTTTCTTAACTCTGGTTGTGTTCAAACCGCAAAAAACATCATTTCGCTATCTTGTATATGCGAAATAGTAAATTTAAATCATATTCGAATAATAGATAACAGTAATAGAGAGAGATATAATTATTTTTTTAAAAAACAATTCATAAGAAAAATTTTTAAAATAATTTACAGTAGATCAAATGAACTTCAAAAATTAAATTGGAATCAATTCGGACAATGCTATAATGATTAATCGTTCTATTTTCTTAACCCTGGTTATGTCCAAAACTTAAAAAGGATCATTTGAGTCATCTTGTATAACCTAAATAATAATTTTAAATTATATTTGAATAATAGATAACCGTAATTAAGTGAGATATGACTATTTTTTTTAAACACAATACATCAAAATATTTTTAAAAATCATTTAGGGTTAATCAAATTATATCTAAAAATTAAATTAAAATTAAATCGGAACAATCGCCAACGCTATTAGTTATTACATTTTCTTAACTCTGGTTGTGTTCAAACCGCAAAAAACATCATTTGGCTATCTTGTATATGCGAAATAGTAAATTTAAATTATATTCGAATAATATATAACAGTAATAGAGAGAGATATAATTATTTTTTTAAAAAACAATTCATAAGAAAAATTTTAAAAATAATTTACAGTAGATCAAATGAACTTCAAAAATTAAATTGGAATCAATTCGGACAATGCTATAATGATTAATCGTTCTATTTTCTTAACCCTGGTTATGTCCAAAACTTAAAAAGGATCATTTGAGTCATCTTGTATAACCTAAATAATAATTTTAAATTATATTTGAATAATAGATAACCGTAATTGAGTGAGATATGACTATTTTTTTTAAACACAATACATCAAAATATTTTTAAAAATCATTTAGGGTTAATCAAATTATATCTAAAAATTGAATTAAAATTAAATAGGAACAATCGCCAACGCTACTAGTTATTACATTTTCTTAACTCTGGTTGTGTTCAAACCGTAAAAAACATTATTTTGCTATCCTGTATATGCGAAATAGTAAATTTAAATTATATTCGAATAATAGATAACAGTAAGAGAGTGAGATATAATTATTTTTTTAAAAAACAATACATAAGAAAAATTTTAAAAATAATTTACAGTACATCAAATGAACAGCAAAGATTAAATTGGAATCAAATCGGACAATGCTATAATGATTAAATGTTCTACTTTCTTAACCCTGATTATGTCCAAAACTTAAAAAGGATCATTTGGGTCATCTTGTATAACTAAATATTAATTTTAAAATAAATTTGAATTATAGATAACCGTAATTGAGTGAGATATGACTATTTTTTTTTAAACACAATACATCAAAATATTTTAAAAAATTACTTAGGGTTAAACAAATTATATCTAAAAATTAAATTGAAATCATATCGGAACAATAGCTATAGGTAAAAGTAATCGATTTTCTTTATCCTGGTTATGTCCAAAACATAAAAAGGATCATTTGCGTCATCTTGTATAAACTAAATAATAATTTTAAATTATATTTGAATAATAGATAACCGTAATTCAGCGAGATATGACTATTTTTTTGAACACAATACAACAAAATATTTTAAAAAATCATTTAGGGTTAATCAAATTATATCTAAAAATTAAATCGGAACAATCGTTAATGCTATTAGTTATTATGTTTTCTTAAATGTGGTTGTGTTCAAACCGTAAAAAACATCATTTGGCTATCTTGTATATGCGAAATAGCAAATGTAAATTGTATTCGAATAATAAATAACAGTAATAAAGTGAGATATAATTATTTTTTTTTAAAAACAATTCATAAGAAAAATTTTAAAAATAATTTACAGTACATCAAATGAACTTCAAAAATTAAATTGGAATCAAATCGGACAATGCTATAATGATTAATCGTTCTATTTTCTTAACCCTGGTTATGTCCAAAACTTAAAAAGGATCATTTGGGTCATCTTGTATAACTAAATATTAATTTTAAAATAAATTTGAATAATAGATTACCGTAATTGAGTGAGATATGACTATTTTTTTTTAAACACAATACATCAAAATATTTTTAAAAATCATTTAGGGTTAATCAAATTATATCTAAAAATTAAATTAAAATTAAATCGGAACAATCGCCAACGCTATTAGTTATTACATTTTCTTAACTCTGGTTGTGTTCAAACCGCAAAAAACATCATTTGGCTATCTTGTATATGCGCAATAGTAAATTTAAATCATATTCGAATAATAGATAACAGTAATAGAGAGAAATATAATTATTTTTTTTAAAAAACAATTCATAAGAAAAATTTTAAAAATAATTTACAGTAGATCAAATGAACTTCAAAAATTAAATTGGAATCAATTCGGACAATGTTATAATGATTAATCGTTCTATTTTTTTAACCCTGGTTATGTCCAAAACTTAAAAAGGATCATTTGGGTCATCTTGTATAACTAAATATTAATTTTAAAATAAATTTGAATAATAGATAACCGTAATTGAGTGAGAGAGATATGACTATTTTTTTTTAAACACAATACATCAAAATATTTTAAAAAATTACTTAGGGTTAAACAAATTATATCTAAAAATTAAATTGAAATCATATCGGAACAATAGCTATAGGTAATAGTAATTGATTTTCTTTATCCTGGTTAAAATTATATAGGAACAATCGCCAACGCTATTAGTTATTACATTTTCTTAACTCTGGTTGTGTTCAAACCGTAAAAAACATCATTTTGCTATCCTGTATATGCGAAATAGTAAATTTAAATCATATTCGAATAATAGATAACAGTAATAGAGAGAGATATAATTATTTTTTTAAAAAACAATTCGTAAGAAAAATTTTAAAAATAATTTACAGTAGATCAAATGAACTTCGAAAATTAAATTGGAATCAATTCGGACAATGCTATAATGATTAATCGTTCTATTTTCTTAACCCTGGTTATGTCCAAAACTTAAAAAGGATCATTTGGGTCATCTTGTATAACTAAATATTAATTTTAAAATAAATTTGAATAATAGATTACCGTAATTGAGTGAGATATGACTATTTTTTTTTAAACACAATACATCAAAATATTTTTAAAAATCATTTAGGGTTAATCAAATTATATCTAAAAATTAAATTAAAACTAAATAGGAACAATCGCCAACGCTATTAGTTATTACATTTTCTTAACTCTGGTTGTGTTCAAACCGTAAAAAACATCATTTGGCTATCTTGTATATGCGAAATAGTAAATTTAAATCATATTCGAATAATAGATAACAGTAATAGAGAGAGATATAATTATTTTTTTAAAAAACAATTCGTAAGAAAAATTTTAAAAATAATTTACAGTAGATCAAATGAACTTCGAAAATTAAATTGGAATCAATTCGGACAATGCTATAATGATTAATCGTTCTATTTTCTTAACCCTGGTTATGTCCAAAACTTAAAAAGGATCATTTGAGTCATCTTGTATAACCTAAATAATAATTTTAAATTATATTTGAATAATAGATAACCGTAATTGAGTGAGATATGACTATTTTTTTTAAACACAATACATCAAAAAATTTTTAAAAATCATTTAGGGTTAATCAAATTATATCTAAAAATTAAATTAAAATTAAATCGGAACAATCGCCAACGCTGTTAGTTATTACATTTTCTTAAGTCTGGTTGTGTTCAAACCGCAAAAAACATCATTTGGCTATCTTGTATATGCGAAATAGTAAATTTAAATTATATTCGAATAATAGATAACAGTAATAGAGTGAGATATAATTATTTTTTTAAAAAACAATACATAAGAAAAATTTTAAAAATAATTTACAGTACATCAAATGAACACCAAAGATCAAATTGGAATCAAATCGGACAATGCTACAATGATTAATTGTTCTACTTTCTTAACCCTGATTATGTCCAAAACTTAAAAAGGATCATTTGGGTCATCTTGTATAACTAAATATTAATTTTAAAATGAATTTGAATAATAGATAACCCTAATTAAGTGAGATATGACTATTTTTTTTTAAACACAATACACCAAATTTTTTAAAAATTTATTTAGGGTTAAACAAATTATATCTAAAAATTAAATTGAAATCATATCGGAACAATAGCTATAGGTAAAAGTAATCGATTTTCTTTATCCTGGTTATGTCCAAAACATAAAAAGGATCATTTGAGTCATCTTGTATAAACTAAATAATAATTTTAAATTATATTTGAATAATAAATAACCGTAATTGAGCGAGAAATGACTATTTTTTTGAACACAATACAACAAAATATTTTTAAAAATCATTTAGGGTTAATCAAATTATATCTAAAAATTAAATCGGAACAATCGTTAATGCTATTAGTTATTATGTTTTCTTAATTGTGGTTGTGTTCAAACCGTAAAAAACATCATTTGGCTATCTTGTATATGCGAAATAGCAAATGTAAATTATATTCGAATAATAAATAACAGTAATAAAGTGAGATATATTTATTTTTTTGAAAAACAATTCATAAGAAAAATTTTAAAAACAATTTACAGTACATCAAATGAACTTCAAAAATTAAATTGGAATCAAATCGGACAATGCTATAATGATTAATCGTTCTATTTTCTTAACCCTGGTTATGTCCAAAACTTAAAAAGGATCATTTGGGTCATCTTGTATAACTAAATATTAATTTTAAAATAAATTTGAATAATAGATAACCGTAATTGAGTGAGATATGACTATTTTTTTTTAAACACAATACTTATATTTTTAAGTTTAATTTTTTAATATTTTAAAAAATTACTTAGGGTTAAACAAATTATATCTAAAAATTAAATTGAAATCATATCGGAACAATAGCTATAGGTAATAGTAATTGATTTTCTTTATCCTGGTTAAAATTAAATAGGAACAATCGCCAACGCTATTAGTTATTACATTTTCTTAACTCTGGTTGTGTTCAAACCGTAAAAAACATCATTTTGCTATCCTGTATATGCGAAATAGTAAATTTAAATTATATTCGAATAATAGATAACAGTAATAGAGTGAGATATAATTATTTTTTTAAAAAACAATACATAAGAAAAATTTTAAAAATAATTTACAGTACATCAAATGAACACCAAAGATTAAATTGGAATCAAATCGGACAATGCTATAATGATTAATTGTTCTACTTTCTTAACACTGATCATGTCCAAAACTTAAAAAGGATCATTTGGGTCATCTTGTATAACCTAAATAATAATTTTCAATTATATTTGAATAATAGATAACCGTAATTGAGTGACATATGACTATTTCTTTTAAATACAATACATCAAAATATTTTTAAAAATCATTTAGGATTAATCAAATTATATCTAAAAATTAAATTAAAATTAAATCGGAACAGTCGCCAACGCTATTAGTTATTACATTTTCTTAACTCTGGTTGTGTTCAAACCGCAAAAAACATCATTTGGCTATCTTGTATATGCGAAATAGTAAATTTAAATCATATTCGAATAATAGATAACAGTAATAGAGAGAGATATAATTATTTTTTTAAAAAACAATTCATAAGAAAAATTTTAAAAATAATTTACAGTAGATCAAATGAACTTCGAAAATTAAATTGGAATCAATTCGGACAATGCTATAATGATTAATCGTTCTATTTTCTTAACCCTGGTTATGTCCAAAACTTAAAAAGGATCATTTGAGTCATCTTGTATAACCTAAATAATAATTTTAAATTATATTTGAATAATAGATAACCGTAATTGAGTGAGATATGACTATTTTTTTTAAAACATAATACATACAACTATTTTTAAAAATCATTTAGGGTTAATCAAATTATATCTAAAAATTGATTTAAAATTAAATAGGAACAATCGCCAACGCTATTAGTTATTACATTTTCTTAACCCTGGTTGTGTTCAAACCGTAAAAAACATCATTTTGCTATCCTGTATATGCGAAATAGTAAATTTAAATTATATTCGAATAATAGATAACAGTAATAGAGTGAGATATAATTATTTTTTTAAAAAACAATACATAAGAAAAATTTTAAAAATAATTTACAGTACATCAAATGAACACCAAAGATCAAATTGGAATCAAATCGGACAATGCTACAATGATTAATTGTTCTACTTTCTTAACCCTGATTATGTCCAAAACTTAAAAAGGATCATTTGGGTCATCTTGTATAACTAAATATTAATTTTAAAATAAATTTGAATAATAGATAACCCTAATTGAGTGAGATATGACTATTTTTTTTTAAACACAATACACCAAATTTTTTAAAAATTTACTTAGGGTTAAACAAATTATATCTAAAAATTAAATTGAAATCATATCGGAACAATAGCTATAGGTAATAGTAATTGATTTTCTTTATTCTGGTTATATCCAAAACATAAAAAGGATCATTTGAGTCATCTTGTATAAACTAAATAATAATTTTAAATTATATTTGAATAATAGATAACCGTAATTGAGTGAGATATGAATATTTTTTTAAACACAATACAACAAAATATTTTTAAAAATCATTTAGGGTTAATCAAATTATATCTAAAAATTAAATCGGAACAATCGTTAATGCTATTAGTTATTATGTATTCTTAATTGTGGTTGTGTTCAAACCATAAAAAACATCATTTGGCTATCTTGTATATGAAGAAAAATTTTAAAAATAATTTACAGTAGATCAAATGAACTTCAAAAATTAAATTGGAATCAATTCGGACAATGCTATAATGATTAATCGTTCTATTTTCTTAACCCTGGTTATGTCCAAAACTTAAAAAGGATCATTTGAGTCATCTTGTATAACCTAAATAATAATTTTAAATTATATTTTAATAATAGATAACCGTAATTGAGTAAGATATGACTATTTTTTTAAAACATAATACATAAAACTATTTTTAAAAATCATTTAGGGTTAATCAAATTATATCTAAAAATTGATTTAAAATTAAATAGGAACAATCGCCAACGCTATTAGTTATTACATTTTCTTAACCCTGGTAGTGTTCAACCGTAAAAAACATCATTTTGCTATCCTGTATATGCGAAATAGTAAATTTAAATTATATTCGAATAATAGATAACAGTAATAGAGTGAGATATAATTATTTTTTTAAAAAACAATACATAAGAAAAATTTTAAAAATAATTTACAGTACATCAAATGAACACCAAAGATTAAATTGGAATCAAATCGGACAATGCTATAATGATTAATTGTTCTACTTTCTTAACCCTGATTATGTCCAAAACTTAATAAGGATCATTTGGGTCATCTTGTATAACTAAATATTAATTTTTAAAATAAATTTGAATTATAGATAACCGTAATTGAGTGAGATATGACTATTTTTTTTTAAACACAATACATCAAAATATTTTAAAAAATTACTTAGGGTTAAACAAATTATATCTAAAAATTAAATTGAAATCATATCGGAACAATAGCTATAGGTAAAAGTAATCGATTTTCTTTATCCTGGTTATGTCCAAAACATAAAAAGGATCATTTGAGTCATCTTGTATAAACTAAATAATAATTTTAAATTATATTTGAATAATAGATAACCGTAATTGAGCGAGAAATGACTATTTTTTTGAACACAATACAACAAAATATTTTTAAAAATCATTTAGGGTTAATCAAATTATATCTAAAAATTAAATCGAAACAATCGTTAATGCTATTAGTTATTATGTTTTCTTAATTGTGGTTGTGTTCAAACCGTAAAAAACATCATTTGGCTATCTTGTATATGCGAAATAGCAAATGTAAATTATATTCGAATAATAAATAACAGTAATAAAGTGAGATATAATTATTTTTTTTGAAAAACAATTCATAAGAAAAATTTTAAAAATAATTTACAGTACATCAAATGAACTTCAAAAATTAAATTGGAATCAAATCGGACAATGCTATAATGTTAATCGTTCTATTTTCTTAACCCTGGTTATGTCTAAAACTTAAAAAGGATCATTTGGGTCATCTTGTATAACTAAATAATAATTTTCAATTATATTTGAATAATAGATAACCGTAATTGAGTGACATATGACTATTTCTTTTAAAGACAATACATCAAAATATTTTTAAAAATCATTTAGGGTTAATCAAATTATATCTAAAAATTAAATTAAAATTAAATCGGAACAATCGCCAACGCTATTAGTTATTACATTTTCTTAACTCTGGTTGTGTTCAAACCGCAAAAAACATCATTTGGCTATCTTGTATATGCGAAATAGTAAATTTAAATCATATTCGAATAAAAGATAACAGTAATAGAGAGAGATATAATTATTTTTTTAAAAAACAATTCATAAGAAAAATTTTAAAAATAATTTACAGTAGATCAAATGAACTTCGAAAATTAAATTGGAATCAATTCGGACAATGCTATAATGATTAATCGTTCTATTTTCTTAACCCTGGTTATGTCCAAAACTTAAAAAGGATCATTTGAGTCATCTAGTATAACCTAAATATTAATTTTAAAATAAATTTGAATAATAGATAACCGTAATTGAGTGAGATATGACTATTTTTTTAAAACATAATACATAAAACTATTTTTAAAAATCATTTAGGGTTAATCAAATTATATCTAAAAATTGAATTAAAATTAAATAGGAACAATCGCCAACGCTCTTAGTTGTTACATTTTCTTAACTCTGGTTGTGTTCAAACCGTAAAAAACATCATTTTGCTATCCTGTATATGCGAAATAGTAAATTTAAATTATATTCGAATAATAGATAACAGTAATAGAGTGAGATATAATTATTTTTTTAAAAAACAATACATAAGAAAAATTTTAAAAATAATTTACAGTACATCAAATGAACACCAAAGATTAAATTGGAATCAAATCGGACAATGCTATAATGATTAATTGTTCTACTTTCTTAACACTGATCATGTCCAAAACTTAAAAAGGATCATTTGGGTCATCTTGTATAACCTAAATAATAATTTTCAATTATATTTGAATAATAGATAACCGTAATTGAGTGACATATGACTATTTCTTTTAAAGACAATACATCAAAATATTTTTAAAAATCATTTAGGGTTAATCAAATTAAAACTAAATCGGAACAATCGCCAACGCTATTAGTTATTACATTTTCTTAACTCTGGTTGTGTTCAAACCGCAAAAAACATCATTTGGCTATCTTGTATATGCGAAATAGTAAATTTAAATCATATTCGAATAATAGATAACAGTAATAGAGAGAGATATAATTATTTTTTTAAAAAACAATTCATAAGAAAAATTTTAAAAATAATTCACAGTAGATCAAATGAACTTCGAAAATTAAATTGGAATCAATTCGGACAATGCTATAATGATTAATCGTTCTATTTTCTTAACCCTGGTTATGTCCAAAACTTAAAAAGGATCATTTGAGTCATCTTGTATAACCTAAATAGTAATTTTAAATTATATTTGAATAATAGATAACCGTAATTGAGCGAGAAATGACTATTTTTTTGAAGACAATACAACAAAATATTTTTAAAAATCATTTAGGGTTAATCAAATTATATCTAAAAATTAAATCGGAACAATCGTTAATGCTATTAGTTATTATGTTTTCTTAATTGTGGTTGTGTTCAAACCGTAAAAAACATCATTTGGCTATCTTGTATATGCGAAATAGCAAATGTAAATTATATTCGAATAATAAATAACAGTAATAAAGTGAGATATAATTATTTTTTTTGAAAAACAATTCATAAGAAAAATTTTAAAAATAATTTACAGTACATCAAATGAACTTCAAAAATTAAATTGGAATCAAATCGGACAATGCTATAATGTTAATCGTTCTATTTTCTTAACCCTGGTTATGTCTAAAACTTAAAAAGGATCATTTGGGTCATCTTGTATAACTAAATAATAATTTTCAATTATATTTGAATAATAGATAACCGTAATTGAGTGACATATGACTATTTCTTTTAAAGACAATACATCAAAATATTTTTAAAAATCATTTAGGGTTAATCAAATTATATCTAAAAATTAAATTAAAATTAAATCGGAACAATCGCCAACGCTATTAGTTATTACATTTTCTTAACTCTGGTTGTGTTCAAACCGCAAAAAACATCATTTGGCTATCTTGTATATGCGAAATAGTAAATTTAAATCATATTCGAATAATAGATAACAGTAATAGAGAGAGATATAATTATTTTTTTAAAAAACAATTCATAAGAAAAATTTTAAAAATAATTTACAGTAGATCAAATGAACTTCGAAAATTAAATTGGAATCAATTCGGACAATGCTATAATGATTAATCGTTCTATTTTCTTAACCCTGGTTATGTCCAAAACTTAAAAAGGATCATTTGAGTCATCTAGTATAACCTAAATATTAATTTTAAAATAAATTTGAATAATAGATAACCGTAATTGAGTGAGATATGACTATTTTTTTAAAACATAATACATAAAACTATTTTTAAAAATCATTTAGGGTTAATCAAATTATATCTAAAAATTGAATTAAAATTAAATAGGAACAATCGCCAACGCTCTTAGTTGTTACATTTTCTTAACTCTGGTTGTGTTCAAACCGTAAAAAACATCATTTTGCTATCCTGTATATGCGAAATAGTAAATTTAAATTATATTCGAATAATAGATAACAGTAATAGAGTGAGATATAATTATTTTTTTAAAAAACAATACATAAGAAAAATTTTAAAAATAATTTACAGTACATCAAATGAACACCAAAGATTAAATTGGAATCAAATCGGACAATGCTATAATGATTAATTGTTCTACTTTCTTAACACTGATCATGTCCAAAATTTAAAAAGGATCATTTGGGTCATCTTGTATAACCTAAATAATAATTTTCAATTATATTTGAATAATAGATAACCGTAATTGAGTGACTTATGACTATTTCTTTTAAAGACAATACATCAAAATATTTTTAAAAATCATTTAGGGTTAATCAAATTAAAACTAAATCGGAACAATCGCCAACGCTATTAGTTATTACATTTTCTTAACTCTGGTTGTGTTCAAACCGCAAAAAACATCATTTGGCTATCTTGTATATGCGAAATAGTAAATTTAAATCATATTCGAATAATAGATAACAGTAATAGAGAGAGATATAATTATTTTTTTAAAAAACAATTCATAAGAAAAATTTTAAAAATAATTTACAGTAGATCAAATGAACTTCGAAAATTAAATTGGAATCAATTCGGACAATGCTATAATGATTAATCGTTCTATTTTCTTAACCCTGGTTATGTCCAAAACTTAAAAAGGATCATTTGAGTCATCTTGTATAACCTAAATATTAATTTTAAAATAAATTTGAATAATAGATAACCGTAATTGAGTGAGATATGGCTATTTTTTTAAAACACAATACATTAAAAAATTTAAAATAATTATTTAGGGTAAAACAAATTATATCTAAAAATTAAATTAAAATTATATCGGAACAATAGCTATAGGTAATAGTAATCGATTTTCTTTATCCTGGTTATGTCCAAAACATAAAAAGGATCATTTGAGTCATCTTGCATAACCTAAATAATAATTTTAAATTATATTTGAATAATAGATAACCGTAATTGAGTGAGATAAGACTATTTTTTTAAAACATAATACATAAAACTATTTTTAAAAATCATTTAGGGTTAATCAAATTATATCTAAAAATTGAATTAAAATTAAATAGGAACAATCGCCAACGCTCTTAGTTATTACATTTTCTTAACTCTGGTTGTGTTCAAACCGTAAAAAACATCATTTTGCTATCCTGTATATGCGAAATAGTAAATTTAAATTATATTCGAATAATAGATAACAGTAATAGAGTGAGATATAATTATTTTTTTAAAAAACAATACATAAGAAAAATTTTAAAAATAATTTACAGTACATCAAATGAACACCAAAGATTAAATTGGAATCAAATCGGACAATGCTATAATGATTAATTGTTCTACTTTCTTAACCC